>NW_014577348.1:203339-205839 GCF_000485595.1 Priapulus caudatus
CACACGCACACGCACACACACACACACACACACACACACACACACACACACACACACACACACAAAGAGAGTCGGAGGGAGAGACAGAGAGAGAGAGAAAGAGAGACAGAGAGAGAGAGAGAGACGGGGTGGGGGAGAGAATCTAGGGAGTAAACGTTACAACAGTACTAACGCGTGCATTTTCTAAATCGCCAAAGCTAGTTTCCCTCGTCTCGTTCGCAGAAATGTCATTAGAATTCACAAATTGCGGCGGCGTTTTACGGCGAAAACCGCGTCGATTGATGTACCGCCGCAGTCGGCGGTACAGAGCACAGTCGGAGTGTATTAAAACCACAACAAAGAAACTTTACCGCTCCGAATTTCTTGAGTTTTTTTCGGCTAATCGCGTAAAAGCGGTCTGTTCTTTCAATCATCATAATGACGTCACGCCATCTCGCCATGATGTCACGAAAAGGGCCATCACATGTAGCTGCAGACGTTAATTTGCATCTATCTCACAGGTACATGCCTTCAAACTGTGGCGTTTTTTTCTCATAGCTAAGCGCCCGGCGTTATTAACTAGATGCAGCGACTGTGGTTTCGCACACGCTCATTGACAATAGTTGCAAGAGTAGGCCTATACCTATTGAGTCGCCGTTTTTCCCTATGGTGTGAATCAAACACAGTCATGTACTCTAACAGTGGAAAAATACCGAGCACGTATTCTATCCTTTCAAGATTTGCTTCCATTAACCCTACTCAGCAGTTTAGGAATTGGTTAGTATAATCAGGAATACGTGTCTACTCGTGATGTATTTTTATTATAATGGTCAGGTGTAGGCTACTTGTACAAGCTGGATACTTTCTTCGCGTGCGCAAAAACTATAGAAAAATCTTTACGGGTTTATATTCCACAGGTTTGTCGGGATATGACTTAGCGGATACGTAGTTGCACAGCGCTTGCTGCGTGTAAACTGCACATAAACGGGCGCTATACCGGTACTCTAATTAACACGGGGCATGCAAGCACTGTTTACGACTTACAGATTTTATAATGTGAGTCCCGTGGTGTCTATAAACACAGAAGCGGATTTACTCGAAGTCTGTAAATGCATTGTCTTGGTAGTCCGCACGATATTTCGTCACCGCCCGCACCTTAATTATATTTTGTCATCAGGTTGCCACACCCATTAGTCTACAATGCGGGACTTTGAAACTGACTAGTACGACGACGCCTTTAAATTAGTGACTACGTGTAGCAGGCACGATACGAGGATTCACAGCGAATGAGCTTACCGTAATGGCAGACAGGGTAGTCAATTATTTCCCATGGCCGCAATGTCCCGGCACCCCACTAAGTATACATTACGCGACGAAGTACGCAATGGGGAATGATGAGATTGTTCGGCATTACGCGTGCGAAGGGAAAGCAAGCCGTTAAGCCCACGTAACATCTAAACCTAATGCAATACCGCATTCGTTCCATGAACATTTTCAATAACGAGAATTTACGGCGAGCTGTTTCCGCGCTCCCTTCTTCTCGTGTTGCCTTGAAGTGAGGTCGGCCACGAAATTTTCCTGATATGCACCGGGATACGATTGCTGAGTCATACTGAGTGACGCCACTGCTGTACTGTTTCACGGTCCTTATACTGACGTATTAATGTTCTAACGTGCCACGAAATTCCAGCAAGGTTCTAATGTGTATGTCACACCACGAGGTACTAGTACTAATGTGCAAGACATCCCTGTCATGTACACATTTGCACAGCCAGCAAATGCTTGTTGACTTGCGCACAGAGAGTACGGTCTTGTACTGCTGACACAGATATTACAGTAAACTACTAATATGCGCTACCATTTTATCGATATGCTGGTGCGCATCGCTGGACCTGAAGGACTGTAGTATTGCACACAACAAAGCCGACATGTACTATCATGCATACGGTTACACAAAATGGGAGCAGTCTAGACATTTTGACGTGGAACGCTGAAATGCATACTCCGCGGAGGGGTTGGACACATGGCTAATTCCTCAGACAACGGGAGACCATTATTTCCGGACTTACTGACAGCGCCGGAAGTCAGCGGTCGTGATAGCGTAGAACATTCTAGTCGATTACAGAACATTTGAAAGCTTTACGCTCTGCTCTGTTGTTCGCACATATTACCCTTGAGTGAACCAAAGATATTCATTTGTACATCATTCTTGAATGAATTCATCATCAAAAAAGTTCACATCAATGTAAATATCGGTATAGTGACTATGTATAATACACCATCCGGTCAACAAATAAACAAGCGTCGCTAGAATGAGACCTCCGGCCTCATCGTAGACAATTAGTTCACGTCAAACTTGTGCGCAGCCATCTACACTCTACATCAGACTAACCCTAGACGAGACTGACACATTAGACTAATACTAGACTAGACTGACACATTAGACTAATACTAGACTAGACTGACACATTAGACTAATACTAGACTAGACTGACACATTAGACTATCGCATACTAACCCG
>NW_014577348.1:207408-208744 GCF_000485595.1 Priapulus caudatus
AGGGGAGAGGAACAGAGGGGGCGGGGGAGGAGGGTAGGAGGATTCAGATCATCAGAGTACTCGAGCGCTGGTATTTTTTATCGTGTTGTCTAATAGGGCTTTACTAGGACTTAGTAGCCTGCGCGACTTAACTATCTGGCAAATAAAATAGTTCAGTGTTGTAGAAAGACGGTCTTCACTTTGCCGCTGGACATTCACACACCGCGCTTCACACACGCACTCACACACGCATGCACGCGCGCACACACTAAACACGGGCACGTATATACCGTCCTCTGTACACGCTGCGGGCAAGAGATTTCAAAGGAACGTTGCTTTGCGCGCAGCCGGCCGTCTTTTCTCCAAAGCCATTACCGTAATCGGATAATCTGCCAACCCTGCGGCTCTTCGTTACACGGCGCGAAAAAAAAGTGTTCGTCTGCTTATCATCATGTGCCGGCTGACGACGGCTCTGCCGTCTAAACCCTTGCTGACATCGCAGTCACAACATTGAGTGTTTGTAGTCGAAAATCCGCTCCAAACAGGCAGAACGTCGGCTGTCACGAATGTGCGTGTCACGCCCGTGCGCTCGGCCATCGTGCAATGTCTGCGTGTACGGTCGCGCGCGTTTGGGCGAGTGCGTGTGCGTGTGCGCGCGTGCGTTTTGGCGAGAGCGTGTGCGCGCGTGCGTTTGGGCGAATGCGTGCGCGCGCGTGCGTTTGGGCGAGTGCGTGCGCGCGCGTGCGTTTGGGCGAGTGCGTGTGCGCGCGTGCGTATACTTGAATTGTGTTTGAGTGTGTGTGCATAGGAATATGTGATTATAAGGCCGGCGCATATGGCGTGTGCGCGCGCGTGCGTGCGTGCCTCCGCGCTCGTGCGTACCCGCGCGCGCGTTTGCGTGTGCGTGCGGGTGTATTTACGCTGGCATGTCAGTTTCACGTTTTAGTGCAATATGCCTATGAAAACCTTAGCACTCGACAAATGCTGCAGTTCACTTAGAGTATTTCAGACGTCAAGTTACCAGCATTCCTTACCCTATCACGCCTGTTATTCAGAGGTTGCTTAACAGTCTGCTCATTACTAACAGACAGCAAAATGAGAGAGTATGAAATCATGTGTGGAATGCCACGGAGCCTCAGAACAACTCAAAGCATGCAAACGATAAACGTGAATGAAAAGTCGATATATCATGCAGAAGTGAATACCGGGCAATTTCGCTACCATTCCCGCTACTGATATTCTCCACGTATAGGCAAATACTAATCACCAATCACACATGTAGAGCAGCAGAACAGATAACAGAGCTACAGTCTGTGTGTGTCTATGTGTGTGTGCGTGTGTGCGTGTGTGTGTGCGT
>NW_014577348.1:209191-230283 GCF_000485595.1 Priapulus caudatus
TCCTTATTTTGGCTATTCCGCTGCGAAGTGAAGGCAAGCAATCGTGAACTCATACATACCCCTAGCAAGCATTTAAATGTCATGATCAATAAATATCAGATTCGCCAGGTATTTTTGGATTTTTTAACTAGTTGAGAAACAATCTTATCAGGTAAGAATATTTGAGATACATTAGTCGCGCGTTAGTAAGCTTACTTTTCATGTAAAAAAATTGCAACAACAATTTTAGAAATATACACCATAGAAAAATTTCGTCACGTAGTCAATTTAAACTGTCAAATGTCTCTCGGCGATGCAGTTTGCCTAAAGTGTGTTGCTAAAGTTTTCATAGGCATATAGCAACTAAAACGTGAAACTAAAACATGCCAGCGTAAATACACCCGCCAGCGCCACACTTCTGGTGCTTGTACTACACCCTCCAGCGCTGTAGACATTGCGTGCGTGTACCGATGTTTCCATGAGAGGCCATTAATATTGTCTAATATTGACATCGGCATATTTTACTTGGTAATTAATGCTACGTGATGCGGATATATCAGTCTTCTGTTATGGCTGACGTCCTAGAGATGCTGCTATTTGCATGTGATTTGCTGATACAGCACATTTTAAACTGTAGTAAATCAGACCCAAAGACGTGGCCTGTCGACTGCAGACCGCACCCACTTAGATTTCTACAGACTAAATATTGATGTTCTGTGATTGATGTGCTCACCTTATACATAGTTTAATTATATAGAGCTAACAAAACATTACTGATTACAACTTTAGATTATTTACCAAGAAATATATTTTTATTATATAATTTATTGTAACGCGCGCACATACACACACGCACACACGCCACAACACACACACACACACACACACCACAACAACCACACACACACACACACACACGCACGCACGCACGCACACACGCACACACACATTGTATGTGTTGTATGTTGCATGTATTGCATGTTATGTAAACTGAGAACAGTCTATAAAGTATAGAAGTATAGACACGTACTAAAACTGACATTTCGTCGTGTGTATTCGTAATATCAACCACCATCATGATATTCATCATCGTCATCATCATCATCATCGTCGTCGTCGTCATCGGCAGTGACAGCAGTAGGAGCCACTATCAATAATATAAAATTACTTTTCGAGACGCGTGCTATATTTACGAGTTCACACGTGCGCCACACGCACACGCACACACCACACGCGCTCGCATGCACACAACACGCACACACACACACACACACACACACACACACACACACACACACACACACACACACACACACAACACACACACACCACACACAGCAGACACACAGCACACAAGCGCGCGCGCTGGCACGCGCACGCACACACGTACACACGCAACGCACCAACACACACGCGCTCACACGCATCGCCACGCACGCACGGCACGTCACGCACACGCGCTCACCGTTCACGCTCAGCGCACCCCACACAGCCACACGCGCGCGCACACACACACACATTGCACGCACACAACACGCACCTACCGACACCACACAAGCACACACACCACGCGCGCGCCGCGCGGCTGCGCCACAGCAGACGCACACGCACATCCCACACACTACCACACATACACACAGGCCGCCCGGAGCCGCCCCCGGCGACTGCAGCGCACGCACGCACGCACGCACGCACGCACGCACGCACGCACACGAACGACACACACGTACGCACGCACGCCCGCATGCATGCACGCACGCACGCACGCACACACACATGCACACGTACATGCACCCGCACACGCACACGCACGCGCGCACACACACACACGCACACGCACGCCACACGCACGCACGCACAGCGCCCGCGCGCACACACACACAACACACGCCACACACACACGTACGCACACACACACGCACACACGCACACACACATAGACACACACAGACTGTAGCTCTGTTATCTGTTCCGTGCGAATAAATTCGCATGGTGTGTCCGCTCAATTATCGCATGCGGGTGCGAATATTTTCGCCGCGATTTTCGCTGCGGATATGGACGTGCGAATAAATTCGCATGGTGTGTCCGCTCAATTATCGCATGCGGGTGCGAATATTTTCGCCGCGATTTTCGCTGCGGATATGGACGTGCGAATAAATTCGCATGGTGTGTCCGCTCAATTATCGCATGCGGGTGCGAATATTTTCGCCGCGATTTTCGCTGCGGATATGGACGTGCGAATAAATTCGCATGGTGTGTCCGCTCAATTATCGCATGCGGGTGCGAATATTTTCGCCGCGATTTTCGCTGCGGATATGGACGTGCGAATAAATTCGCATGGTGTGTCCCAGGCTTATAACGCCTTACAGACACTATCGTGTGGCATGCGCGCTCCGTGGCCGATGTAAGATGGCGCTTACCTCCAATGAAGGCGTCGTAGGCAACTCCGACGATACACACGCTGTTGTTGGCTGCAGCTGCCACCTCGCCTGCGCACCGCGTTCCATGTCTGAAAGCAATGCAACGAACGTTCAGTACCCGCGTGATGCAATCGCTGCTGTCTCGAGTTCATCGACTTTAATTCATTGCGAACAGCGCCATAATTATGGCTGAAGGGGTCGTTGTCGTATCAGGTACTACATATAAGTACCCGAGGTACATATATGTATACACAAAGTGTACCAGACTTGTACTACAGAAGTTAGCTCTAGTAATATAGCCCGCGGATAGCTGCCGCAGGCTATAGTATTAGAGCTATACAGAAGTGTACCATAACCCTAACCCTAACCCTAAACATACCTCATATAAAAATATAAACATAATACTAAACAACCTAAAACTACCTCGGGTACATATATGTAGTACCTGATACGACAACGACCCTTCGTGCATAATTATGCGGTCAAATAATATCAGCATATGATTGTTAAATGATATAGTCGAGGGAGCGCATCTCGGGTATTCGTGACACGCTACTTCCTCAGTGCGCTGTCACAGCACGGTCAAACATTTGGGTCAGGTCTGTCAGTGTTCCGCCACTGATTTCTCACTGCATTGCCACGGCGATGTGAATCTCTTGTTCAGTTTTGTTTTGAGTCAGTCGCCACTTTCTTGTGTCACTGCTAATACTCACGTCACAGCTTTGTCACCGTTTTGTCAACGGTGTTAGTATTCTGTCGCAATTGTTTCACACCACTTAGTCAGTGTTCGTTCTGTCACACTTTTATCAGAAATTAAGTGATCATGAGTCAGACACGAATAAATATGGCTATTAATGAAAAATATACAATCACCCACAGATTCACTCCAAATTTCACAGCAAGTGACATCACAGCCACCGATTACATACATAGTACATTTATATTTTTTATCTTTGTTATTTTTCATGTTATTTAATTAATTAATTAAATTTAATTAAATTAGTAAAATAATTATTTTCTATATGAATTTATTTTTATTAACAACGCTGAACGCCGATGTATTTTCTGGCGAGATAATGCAATTCAAGGTCATTCTTCCGCGATTAATCAACCGATTACGATAACACCTTGCCGCCACCGGCTGCAAGGTAAACGTATAGAAAACTTCGCCCAAACGCAACGCTAATCCACCAGCGTGTGTTCACTACTGATTTCCACCACAGGCACTTGAAGCGTTTCAATAAAATATAATGCTAACTAAATACGAAATCTATTTACTTAGTACAAAATTCTTAATGTTTCTATATACTATAGCCAGGCCTACTCTCTTTCACCTACGGCTACACCGCCGATAGTTTCCAACCATTGAAAATTACCGGCTGCCATTGCTCTCGCGGCGCGACTGTTGCACGCTTGCACTAATATAGAGAGTCTCTATAGCACTCTCTATATTAGTGCAAGCGTGCAACAGTCGCGCCGCGAGAAGAGAGTAGGCCTATAGTATAGAAACATTAAGAATTTTGTACTAAGTAAATAGATTTCGTATTTAGTTAGCATTATATTTTATTGAAACGCTTCAAGTGCCTGTGATTTCCACGGCTGCTATTGTGCTTCATTCGCATATCGTATCTAATCTGCCTGCGCCCATCCCCTCGAGAAGAAGAAAAATAACGGTCCGACGTATTTTCGCAGACGCGCACTCTGCGTAAGTCTTGCGTCGATGGCTCGTCATCCTCATTTCCATGATATAGTGATTCATATGAGATTTGAGAAATCGCCAGCGATCGTTTCGCGAAAGCCAAACACGCGCGCGCGTGCACTCGGCTATCGCAGCCCCGCGCAGTCTCTGCGCGCGCGTGCTTCGCCGCATCTCATATACAGACTCGTTCGCATACATATACAGACACGAATTTCTTCGCGCCGATATCCATTAAGCGGCTAGTAGTAAACTTCGCGCCCTGTCGTCCACTTACAGCCCAAGCCGACACTATACGGTTAAAGGCTCAGAATGCGCATCCAAACGCTAATTTCTCCAGTACTAGACTAGCAAATACTTCGTGTCATGCATAATCACACTACCTTATGACAAAATAAACTCTAGTTCCTTCCATTTCACTGCGCGTTGTCTTAAAACCCACAAGAAAGAGGTGAGAAAACTGGCATCTGGCGCAAAACGCCGACTGTTTCCAAACAAAATAGCCTCGAAGTGGTGACGTGACGTCACATGTTTTTATCTTTGCCACGCCCGTACCGCTGTACCGCGGCACCGCTGCACGGTTGCTGGAGATGGGAAACCTGTCAACACATCGGAGAATTTCAACAACATTGGAGGTATTTTCAAAATACCTTTTATAAGACAACGCGCAGTGAAATGGGAGGAACTAGAGTTTATTTTGCCATAAGGTAGTATGATTATGCATGACACGAAGTATTTGCTAGTCTAGTACTGGAGAAATTAGCGTTTGGATGCGCATTGTGCCCCAGCCTTTAATGAAATAACATTACGAATACATAAAATGGTTAAATAACGAAAACATGTGCGTTTCGAAGATACGCTCGTGAATAGTAACAGATATACAAAATGGCAAGATAACAATAAGATGAACTCACACACATACATGGAAGAATAAATCATAGCTCTTTCTGGCGAGATTTGAAACGTTTTATTGGCGGTAATGACCAGCATATATATATATATATATATATATATATCATCACGCCATTAACAATATTAGTCACTTTCAATGTGTGCACCTCGACGCTGTTACGTTGAGTGTGATGAAAGTAGACTACTAGTTTTTATTACGCGCTCACGCTTTCCTTCTCTCTTTACGCCAGCTGCCAGTAGCTGAAGCTAAACATCTCCGACTTCCAACTCGGGCATGAATGCTGACTGAACACATGTCAGTTCGCATCGCTGCGGAGGACTAGCCGAGGTGAAAGAGCAGCAAATTGCACAGACGCCACGCAATCGACCAACTAAGACGAACAACAAAAGTCCCGCGCGACGCTGAGAGAATACATGAGTGCGTCGTCATTGTGCACGCGTGCGTGCGTGCATGTGGGCGTGCGTGCGTGCGGGCGCGCGGGTGGGCGCGCGTGCGTGTGTGCGTGCGTGTGGGCGTGCGAGCGTGCGTGCGGGCGCGCGTGTGGGCGTGTGTGTGTGTGTGTACAGTATATGGGGCTGCACGCGCTGTAAAAGCATGTTTGTTACATCTAAGAAGCCACTGCGTAGAAGGAGTTGATGACTTTGGATGCACGCACGAACATAATCATACGTAACACACGCACTTATATGCAGGTATATGCACGCGCCATGGCATGCACCAGCCTTCCGTTAAACGCTTCCCTCCGGCCTTCCATTAAACGCTTCTCTCTAGCCCTCCATAATCCATTAAACGCTTCTTTCCAGCCTTCCACTAAACCCTTCTCTCCAGCCTTCCATTAAACGCTTCTCTCCTGCCTTCCATTAAACCCTTCTAACTTACATTTTGTGAAAAAGTCGACATAATTTTTTTTTACTTTTACGGTGACGTAATCACTTTAACTACTACACAACCAATACGACAATGCGCATGATATGAGGCCCATGTCCCATGCCATGATCTGCGCTAAAGCGGGGGACACACCATGCGAATTTATTCGCACGTCCGCAGCAATTGTAAAATCGCAGCGAAATTCGCATGGTGTGTCCGCTCATGCACGCGCAGGCGAATTTCATCCGCACCGAAATTCGCAGCGATCAAACATGTTTGATATTTTCGCTGCGGACGTGCGAATAAATTCGCATTGGGTGTCCCATTGTTGGTGCGGCCGATTGTTATAATGCAGCGAATCATTGATCAGTATGCTAATCACCAAGAGTAGATAATATAACACATTTATATATATATGTTATTATCTACTCTTGTAATCACGTAATGACTGTTGGAGCCATGGTGGAGCCGTGTGGCGCCAGTAGATCGCGTGTGGTAAGTACGCTGCGGACGTGCGAATAAATTCGCATGGTGTGTCCGCTCAATTATCGCATGCGGGTGCGAATATTTTCGCCGCGATTTTCGCTGCGGATATGGACGTGCAATATATACATTAGAAGTACATAATATAGGTTTACAGTCTGGTCATTAGTTACGGCATCAATAAACACAGCAGGTGTGTGTACGTGTGAATGAAGTGCGCGGCTGCGAACCCCTCCTACTGCGGCGCATGAGTTTGCTTTATTAATTGCCCCATGTAGCCGGTGTGATTAAGATGACGAAACTGCCAGAACTAAAGTGCATCTGATATCAGCTTCCCTGGAAAAAAGGGAAGCCTGCTTCCAGATCGATCTTCCCGCACCGCGTCGTCGCGAGAGTTAACACGGGCAGAAACAGCAACGGCGGCGGCAACGGCGGCGGCAACGGCGGCGGCAACGGCGGCAAATGCAGGCCGGATGGACGGATGGATACAGATATGAAAGTTGCTAAACACGCGCGACTTCTCTCGTCGATGATCTTTCGTCGACATCAGCAAAAAGAGAGATGTAGTCGCGTCAACGCTGATGCTGTAAGTGTGTAATAGCTGCTGTGTATGTAGTACACGCTGTAGTGACACGCTACTCGTAATGAGCAGTACACCGTGCCAACGCCAGCTCAGTATATGCGGCGGTACTATACTACTATAGTAGTACAGACGATAAACGTAATGTCCTCCTCCCATACGCATCCACCTTCGCGCCACTACAGCATCCTCTAGTGTACGCGGCCGTGCTTCTCCACATAAACGACCTACACGCAAAAAATTGTCAATTATTTTGTGTGTTCCGTCTGAGCACGCTAGAGTCCTAGACTGTAGTGGGAGTCTGTCAGATGTCACATTGAATTTTTCATTTCATAATTTCGTCCATCGCGCGCCGTTGAGACACGCGCTTCAAATTGCTAGCGTCACTATAGACTGGTGCGCCGCGTCGTTTAACCCGCACAGAGCATGATCAATCAGTAGAGTGGCGAAAAAAGTGATGCGATGGTGTGAGCTGGAATGTGGCGGCCGCCTTAGGCGACGAGCAGGCGCTTTTACCCTCGTGGTTTACCCGGAGTTTAGGGACTCGAACCGTAGAAAAATCATGCCAACGGGTGTAGATAAGTCAGTGACTACCTACCAGCTTCTAACTGTTGGATTAATAACTACGACCGTTAGCCTATGATGATCTCGCGATATAGCAGGTTCGTGACGCTACACGAATGACCCGAGATGTATCTTTAATGATCATGAAGCTTGAGTTAAGTGTGGGCGGGGCATTAAATTAAGCTAACATGCCGCGGAAGCGCTAGCTGCGTGCTGTACGCGCACTACAAACCCCTGCGTGCTCTCGAAAATGGGTTTTCCGAACAGGCTTTTATTAATAAGACGTCGGGCTTGCACCGCCGCACGATGTTTGACGTAAGGGATTTAAGATGTGAACCATTCATAACAGGCGCGCGAGCGCGTGTGTGTGAGCGTGCGTGCGTGTGTGTCTCTGTGTGTGTGTGTGCACGTGGGTGTGTGTGTGTGTGCGTGTGTGCGTGCGTGCGTGCGTGCGTGCGTGCGTGCGTGCGTGAGCATGTGTGTATGCATGTGCGTGTGGCGAGGCTTGTGTGCAAACACGCCAGAAGCAAATATTGAATTTATCGGAAATTCTCACCAAGTAAAGACGTGTACGATAATAAAACAAGCCTTTGTGCAGGATTTAAGGATACTCTCAACCTTTTGCACGGGTATTGCTCTAATAAAGATTAAACGTTTATTGACGAATGAATCGAATCAATCACTTGTTTTATTTATAGAGGAGAAATATATCTATGCTCAAGGCAAAAAATTTCATGAAATTTCCAGCACCTAATTATGTTACCACAAAAATTTGGAATTTTTATGTAAAAATGCTATTTTGGATATTTCTCAATTACCAGAAAGAGTGAGGATACAAAATTTTCGCCACATGTTAAGCACAATATGTACCAAAATAGTGCACCAAGATTTTTCTTTAAGTTTCATATTTACCGAGAAAAATCTAAAAAAATGCCTAAAATTCAAGTCGCAAATTTTTGCGAATAAAGAGACATAATAAATAAAATACGGCACTTAATAACAATCCCTGACGCAGTTTTTTACAGCAATATTTTACCATTAAAACGAGTGTAAAATTAAATTATTCCGATTTGTAATCACAGAGAAATATCCATTTATACATCGACTACTAAGACAGAAATTAGAACGGAGAAATCAGCGTTTTTCTGACGTCAGCCGCGGCTCACTACACATGTACGCGGGCAAGCAAAACGCTCTGACAGTTCACATGTACCGTTATATGGAGAAATGAGCATGTACACAGGTGGCACATAGTGTTAGCCATCGAATAAAGTTGAAAATGAAAAATCGGTAACAATTTTCCTAAAACCTTGAGAGTATCCTTAACAATGAGTCAGCATACAGTCAAATGAAGTGCATAGATCGTGGATTCATAACTGTGGACGGTGACGCGAGTGCATTTGACACTGATTGCAGTAACATTGTACGTGGCAGCTGACGAGGTGACAGTAACATTACGATGCCGAAACGTTCAGGTTTGAGGAAAATCCATAATGTGTAATTTACACGCGTGCCAGAGCAAAATACATAAACCTTTCTATGACCTTATACTATTTTTTTGTTCGATTGTTCCTTGCACATAAATACGCAAACTCATTGCACAGACCAATAACACTAAATCATAACAATGATAGAGATTTTGTTATTGTTATTGTTGTTATTGTTGTTGTCGTCGCCGTCGTCGTCGTCGTCGTCGTCGTCGTCGTCGTCGCCGTAGTCGTCGTCGTCGTTGTCGTCGTCGTCGTCGTCGTCGTCGTCGTCATAGTCTTTGCTACTACTGCTGTTATTGTTGTGGTTGTTGTTGTTGTTGTGGTTGTTGTTGTTGTGGTTGTTGTTGTGGTCGTTGTTGTTGTTGTTGTTGTTGTTATCGTCGTCGTTGTTGTTGTTATTGCTGCTGCTATACCACTACTATAGTGCATCTAACTGCACACGCGCGGCAGTGCCCGACCTTTTATTGTACTATACTATGCTTTATTGCACTATACTTTACGTATATAATACTATAGTAAAGTACTATAGTACTATACTATACTAGTACTATACTATACTAGTACTATACTATACTATCTATAATACTATAGTAAAGTACTATACTTTATTGTACTATACTATACGTCTTGTTGTCACGTTTAGTTGTCACGGACACAGCTCACATAGCACTGGCGCCAAACATCAGTACGATTACGTACATAAACGCCTGTGATATGTTAATGGAATTGCTCTGCAATCCCTCTGATCAATACTCAAGAACTATAGTTTGTATATTCCGTGGTGGAATCCACCTAGTGCTGCATGAATTAATTCTATACCTACGCGGACCGTACGTACGCCCAAGCAGTCTCGGATGACAATCCCTGTGTGACATCTGCGTGTAATTTATAGAAGTACTATACATGATAGCATAATGGAAAATCTCCCTGATATAGATATATTTGCTAAGAACATGCTCGTTTCATTCCAGTCGGCAGATTTCTGATTGCCTGCATGTAAATAGTGTTTTATACTTCACTAGATGCACTCCTCATGCCATGATGATACCAACAGCTTCGCAGTATCGAGGCATTAGAAACCAGCAAGATAGCCAAGCGGCAGACATGAAAAGCTTAACTACGAATCATAGCTGACGCTCTGTGGTCACGTGTTGCGTGACTGCCAAATCAGGCATTAAATCGTGGCGGCATAGTTTTGCGCTGGCTTCTCTAATAGGGACGTTGTCATTAGACTGCATGATCTAAATGCGGTGAAGCTGAAGAGCAGTACCATGAAAGTTGGTCAAGTGAAACTATAGCGGTTCCCTCATACAACTCTATACACCAAGCCGGATGGGCTTCGTCTGAGTGCACTGCTTCCACATGATTCTATAGCGGCGGTAAATGAATTACGGCATCGCTAGCAGCTATACTCGAATTTTATATAAGGGAAAACGAGATAGGAATGTCGTGCGGAAGTTGTATGTATTTGATGGCGCAGCGCTATATTATAATATACTACACCATTGACCCACTAGCAGACTACACCCGAAGGCGATTACGACGTGACATGCGCAACTCCACTCGAAAATACTATCAAGCGCACGCAAGCCCTCTAATCCCTTGCAATAGGCTCGTTCACACGAGACTTCGTATTTCTGAAATACCGGATTTGCGAAATACCGTATCTGAGACAAATACGAGGTCTCGTGTGAACGAGGCTAATGTTTCGTGCCTCGGCTAATTTCAAACGAAACAGTGGCAGATGAGGAATGCCAATACACGACTAGCGCACCGTATCACGTCATGGCAATTTCAATTATTTACGCACGCACGCACGCGTACGCGCGTGTAACGTAACACGGTGGGCAGCAGCAGGTAGGAGTCCGATACCGGTGCGCGCAATCATGCTTTAACCTCAAGCTGTAATGAAGGCGCTGGTGTTTCTAGTGTTACTACTACAGATATTAGGTTACTAGATTACTAGATTTAGGTTACTACAGGTATTATTAGCTCTTGGTACTGCTATCGCCAGATGCCGCCCTGCGATATCGATGCTACAACCGTAACTGTCCCATCAGGAGCATAGAGCATGAATCTGTAGTTATTTAACATGAATAAAGTGTATGTTTTGTAAGTGCAGTAACAGTGTGAGTATTTTTAATTAATATCTGTTCGATGCTTATTCAGGCCTGCAGCCTATGGACGGCGTCTACTGTATAGCAACACCTTAAAGCACGTGCTTCTCAAATCTCCACACATGCGCATTTACTAACGACTCGGTGGTTAGATTACGTTAGTACGCGACATGCACTCGGCGACGCGACCACCCATGCATGTAGAATACGGAGTGAGCGAAAAATACAAAATCTCTTTACATTTCTGGATAAAGAATCCGTCCGCTTTTTAAGATGCTGTTATGTTAGAATCGTAATTAATATAATTAATTGCAATAATTAGAACCACGCCGTCCGTGCATCGTTGGGGAGGCAGGTGGGAGATCTGATAAAGAACATGAAGATCATGATCACCAAGATGATCACGATTATCAACAAGATCATGATCATGATCAGGATGACGCTCCTTAACATCTTCAACAACAGCGACAATGCAACAGTAAGAGGGCGCGTGCCAATGTGTAGCTCCCAAACCAAATGAATGACACTGGCCTACGTGTGTGTGCGTGCGTGTGGGCGCGTAAATCAGGTTTCAACTTTCAGTCCACAATTCACACTGGTGTGCATCGCCCACCTCCCGAATATTTGTAGACTTTTTTGGACCATAAAAAACGAATTGCATTGGAAGCTGGGCTTCCTGGATAAAAAAAAAGTCGATAGCCATTCCCTGACAGCATCGGGTAACACCGCAAATACAGTCGCTGTCTGTGCGCGCATGAGTGCTTGCGTGCGTGCTTGCGTGTGTATACAGTATTTATGTGTGTGTGTGTGTGCGCGCGCGCGTGCGTGCGTGCGTGCGCGTTTGTGTGTGTGTGCGTGCGCGCGTGTACGTGTGCGCCCGTCTGTATGCGTGCTTACGAGCACAAGTGTCGGCATTCCACGTGCTTTCTGTTACATTGCATAGTACTTACACGTGTGAGAAAATAGTACTGCGATAGAATATAATATATCCACTAACTGTCTCCCCAGTCGCGTTTCCCACCATAAACACTTAACAACGCGGCCGGTGTATTTTCGGAGCAGCTGGTCGAGTGATCTAGACAGCTGGTTCCTAGTGCTTCATTACCCTTTCCCATATCCGCTGACAAGCAGACGTCCCTAGTGACGCACTGCGCGAAACACAGTTTCATCTCTCGCTAGCCAGCGATTCGTGAACATTCCAGTAACTTTACAGTTTGAACGACCCAAGCGATCCGACGGCACATTAAAACACAAAACATTGCCTGCGCGGACCGTCGTGTCCTCCGTGCGCGTATATGCGTGTGTCGGTGTGCATGCGTGCGTGCACATTGTGCCCGACATATATTGGTCATAAAAAGCAATTCGTGGTGCTTGCCGTCATAACTTAGGGGGGCTCTACCTTGCCAATCTCATGATATTTAGCAAAATATACCTATCTGGGAATGAGCGACGAGAGAGAGAGAGAGAGAGAGAGAGAGAGAGAGAGAGAGAGAGAGAGAGAGAGAGAGAGAGAGAGAAAGAGAGAGAGAGAGAGAGAGCGCTCATGCACCGTAGTGCGAGTGAGCAAGAGAGAAAGAGAGAGAAAGAGACAGCGAGAGACAGAGACGGACAGAGAGGCTGAGTGAGTGAGCAAGAATTGGAGAGTGAGTGCGAGAGAAAGAGAGAGAGCGCGCGCGAGAGAGAGATATTGGAAGAGCGAATGAGACCAACGAGAGAACGGGAGCAGGAGAGAAATAGGAGGGCCAGGAAAACCCCGTGTGAACAGACCAGACTGATAGCAGCTGACTGACCGCCTGTCTACTGTAACGGGCTTAGCAAGCTGCGTGTACGATGAGCACAACTAGCGTATTACCGACTAGATTGGCAATATTCTGTTGACGGATTTCCCGCGGTGGCTAATGAACCACAACTTCATTTTAGGTAACGCCGCCAAAGAGGATTATATATAAGGCGTACAGTATCGCAACTATTTCACTAAATTACAGGGTTTTAAATAAATGAACACACGCACGTACATACTTACGCACACGCGCACACGCGCACGCGCGCACACGCACAGTGACGCACACATGCACACACACGCAGGCACGTAAATCGCCTGATGATGAACTAAAACACATATTTACAAATGGGCGTTTGATCTCTTGTTTTGAAGGTTTATCGCGTCAGAGCAAATCAAAGCAGCCAATCAGAGGAACCCTTTGCGCATTTGCGGTACGGAAAAAATAGACGCCGCCCGCGTAATGCCTCGCGATCCCATGATGCCTCACGCGCGCGCCTCTTCCCTCAGTATCTCTTACATAAAGGGCGAGTCTGTTTTTCGGTCTGTCTGTCTGTCTCCCCCCCCCGTAAGAGGTCACCCCAAACACCATATATATTCTGAATCAGCATGACTCGACGGCGACGCGACGACCAAAAAAATATAAAAAATAAAAAAACTACAAAAATCTCAAATTAAAATTAAAATTATTTTTTATTTTCATAAATGTCTGCGCGGTAGCGCTATATACCCTCCTACTAATTCACTGCGGCCATTCACTTGCATGTTGTTTGCATTTTGACCGCTATTTTTGTAGCTCTATTGTCGAACTATTAAAACAATTATAAGCTTCGAAGAAGAGACAAAAGCGTCGTACACGACTACTGCTGAAAGGTATAAATGCTCAACTTGCCGCTTATTTTTCCCGCATGCACTCAGTGATTGTCGTTAGCACTCAATCAGCATGACGCGACGACCATTTCAGGCCAAAAACAATTTAGGCAATTACATAAACCCTCCTCCCGTAAGAGGTCACCCCCAACACCATATATATATTCTTAATCAGCATGACGCGACGACCATTTTAGGCCCAAACAAAATCACAAAAATACAAAAACTACAAAAATCTCAAATTACAATTACAATTATTTATTATTTTCATAAATGTCCGCGCGGTCGCGCTATATAGGCCTACCCTCCTACTAATTCACTGCTCATCCATCGAGTGCATGCGCGTGCGCGTGTGCGTGCGTGCGTGCGTGCGCGTGTGTGTGTGTGTGTGTGTGTGTGTGTGTGTGTGTGTGTGTGTGCGGGTGCATGGGGGTGTCGGTGTGTGTGTGGGTTGCTACAGGGTCGGTAACCCAGACAACCTCTACATCCTCTCTCAAGATGGCAACACCAACAATGTTGTGTACCAAGAAGCGCTGCAGAACTGAACAGAAGTCAAAATTCTTGGCACAGATTTATAAAATCAGAATAAGGTCAGTACAGCCGTCATGGCAGACTCAATTCTCTTTTCTCATTTACCCCGGGCATCGCCGGGTAGCCCAGCTAGTAAAAATAAAATGAGTATTTCGCCGGCGCTTTAGCAGCGCGCGAGTTTCGCCACTCCAGCGACGCGCGCGACCGAATCAAAGCTGAGACACGAGGGCCTTTATCTCGCCGGGTATTGATCGTGTCCGCGCTCCGCTGTTTCTTTTTCCGACGACTTCACTAATTGCTGTTCATTTAACAGCGGCAGCGCACTGACAGGGGGAGGGGGCTCAACACGGTCGGCATTTACGCGGGGGTTAAATTAACTATAACTGATATAATATGACGTTCAAACAGAACTATACGCACGTAACATTACTATAGCATTGTGGTTCGTTGTTTTGTATTATAAGAACATGATAGCCTTAAAATAAATAATTAATTGACATTACATATAATGAAAGTGTCAATGACACTATATATAGCTCACCTTGGGTGTGATAGAAGAGGAAGATGATATTTAAAATTTGGTAAGTGTTTCATTTATGATGGACCAAAATGTGATCAAATGTCCTTATTCCCTGTTTTATACTAATAGAAATTTCACTCTTTTGTTTCAGGGTTAGTTTTAATGCAAAAATAAATGTTTCAGATCTGAAAGTCTGAAATCTGGGCGAGAGATGGCGCTACGCCTAAATGATCGCCATTTTGGTTTTCGATTATCGTGCAAATAACAGCAATAAAATATTCCAGTGAAATTACTGTAACGAATAATCTAAAACACAATATTACACGTAGGTATGATTAGGTAGGTAGGTAGGTAAGTAGGTAAATTTAACAAAATCGAATGAAACTAGATGGCCATTTTCATTTTTGCCAAAAAGTGGGCGTGGCTCGAGAGTAGGTCGACTGGCGTGCTCCAAAATAGGACCTGCAAATCTCTCTCATAGGAGTAACAACTGTATGCAATTTGAAATAAGTTTGTCAAACGGTTCTTGAGTTATTGTTGAACGTAAGCAGACACTGAAATGCATCTAGTGAAATTGCCAAAATCTACATAATTTGCATAATTTAAAAAATATATCAAAACCCGTGTGATACGTTTTGGGGCCAGTCCTTATTCATTCACATACCAAAAATAAGCAAAATCCATTGAACCTGAACTGACTTATGGCCATTTCCATTTTTGCCAAAAAGTGGACGTGGCTCGAAAGTAGGTCAACTGGCGTGCTGCAAAATAGGACGTTCAAATCTGTCCCATAGGAGTAGCAACTGCATGCAATTTGAAACATGTGGGTCAAACGGTTCTTGAGTTATCGTTGACCGTAGGCAGACACTGAAATGCATAGTGAAATTGCCAAAATCTACATAATTTGCATAATTTTAAAAATATATAAAACCCCCTGTGGTATGTTTTGGGGACAGTCCTTATTCATTCACATACCAAAAATGAGCAAAATCCGTTGAACCTGAACTGACTTATGGCCATTTCCATTTTTGCCAAAAAATGGGCGTGGCTCGAAAGTAGGTCAACTGGCGTGCTCCAAAATAGGACGTTCAAATCTCTCCCATAGGAGTAACAACTGTATGCAATTTGAAACATGTGGGTCAGACGGTTCTCAAGTTATCGTTGACCATAACCAAATGTTGACGGACAGACGGACAGACGGACGGACGTACGATGGACAACGCCCCATGGCATTAATAGCTCATCTTGACGATTGTGACCAAGGTGAGCTAAAAACCAACAATAACTTACTTATTTTCATTTTTCTCGTCGTATCTCGGCATGGGGTTGTTATCATGGTTGTTAACATCGTAGCTTGCGCGAGCATCCTGCAAAAACACAACGTACACATGTTTTTCATGTACACAGATTGGCTTCCAGTTTATAACAGGTTTGTGTGTATCTGTGTCTACTCTAATTCACATAACTGTTATAACGTAAGCACGTCTGTTAAAATAATAATAATAACACATTTTCCACACCTCTGCACAAGTTATGTCATGCTATATGGGATTTTGTGTTGTATGAACAGCGTAACAGCTATCTCCCGCAATGTGCCCACAGCTAACGGAGGAGTTACCCGTTCCTGAATTCCGTACTATATTTAGTCTTACATATCAGAGCTATATAATAACACGTGCTATTTCCTCATCGCGTCAAGCAAAAATTGTTAGCCATCCATCACCCAGGAACAATCATAATCGATCACAATCATTTTGTCGCGGGGTTTACCAACTGGCCGGAAATGATGAAAGAGGTTCTTGGTTTTAACATTGCACTTTTTAGCTTTTTATAGTGCGCGGCTAATAGTTGCTCTGGTTTCAACAAAGCACTACGTCTATAAAGCAGTTTTATTGTTCGCAAAACATACAAGTTACTGCTTTCCAGGTTTCATTTTCGGGAAATTTATTTACAAACTTCAATACCACGCGAACTGTTGGGTTGTGCTAACTCTCGCTGCGTGTCTAATACCCCGTACAGACTGCAACATTTGATATGGTATTAAACTAGCGCGCGTCAGGCCCGGGCAAATCGTAGCGTACAGACTGCATATTTGATCCTACATTAAATGAGTCATCAGTTCTCTGCTCAGCTCGCACGTCACACTGCAGACAGCCAGGTACAACGAGCGTACAATTAAGTGACCTAAATAAGGCTATGCGCATGCGTATTGCGATTTAGCACCGGGTAGGGCCGCCCGCTTGTTGCGTACAGACATACACACGCGGGCTATCTTATTCCGGGCTAAGTTATCCCGGGTCTGGCCCTGCTTCATTTGCGAGGCCAACTTGGAGCGGGCCAGCGCGTATTTGGAGCGGGATAGCGTGCAGACACTGGAAATATTTGGCGGGGGCCGGGCGCGCGCTAGTTTAATACCATATCAAATTCGTAGTCTGTACGGGCTATAACGCTGAAACGTTTTCTAGTGAAGAGTACGATGTTTGATGCTAGCTATCTGTCGCCGTCTTCCTAACATGGCCGTAGAGACCACTGACATTTTCACGTTAGTGATATATCAAAGCTCTTCCCCCAATTGTCAACCACCACGACAGCCTGTTAACATCACTGTTGCTCATGTATCACTCCCTATATCGTTCCCACGGTGAACGCCATCAGTATAGATCTATTAATATATTAATATTCCTTCTGCAGCCTGTTGGAGCCTGCATCCTCGCCCGCAAAATGCAGGTAATAGCGATACCAGTAGCATCATGCACTAACCCCGTTAGCCAACGCAGGAGTATCGGCATGTGCGCCCCATCCCACCGAGCCAGTGCACAACTAGTGTGGACCAGAGTGTAGAGTTTCAGTTCTACAGTTTTTTTTATGTAGAAACCAAATATGTCTATAGCAATGGACTCTATAGCGTTGCGCAATTACTCGGTATCCACCAGCTCACGGCCGCGTATTCTCGAGCTTCATTTTATCCGCGCACACACGCACACGCACACGCGCGCGCACACACACACGCGCGCACACACACACACGCACGCACGCATGCACGCATACACACACACACACACGCGCGCACACACACACACACACACACACACACACACACACACAGTCGCACACGCACACGCGCACGCGCACGCGCACGCGCACGCAACAGCACAACGCACACGCACACGCACACGGCACACGCCCAGCGCACACACACACACACACACACACACACACACACACACACACACACACACACACACACACACACACACACCACACAAGATCGTCATCAGGTGTAGCCTACCCGCGAGGCCGAGCAAGACAAAAAGCCGTCCTCAACTCCCACAATGTTCTGTAAAGCGATCGGATTATGTTGGAAATAAGCCGGTTTGAATTTCTGCGAGAGAGAAAGTGCGCTCCTAAGCCGTTGTCCCCACACCGAGGACGGCGCAGCGCCAATGTAATGTTTGCGCGCGTGTGTGCGTACGGGTACATGTTCTTTCGTGAGCGTATACGTATGTATATATATATGTGTGTTTGTGTTTGTGCATGTTCGTGCGTGCGTACGTGTACTTGTTTTTGTGAGCGTATGTATGTGTATGTGTGTGTTTGTGTTTGTGTATGTTCGTGCGTGCGTGCGTGCGTGCGTGCGTGCGTTCGCGTGTGTGTACATGGAGCTGACAGCCACCACTTCGCAGATGTAATGAAGCATGGTCGATACGAAAATGGCCATAAATAAATAAACGACAATTCAGGCTAAGCTACGTTCCCTTTCCAGACTAGAAAGGCGCCATTATCCTGGGCCTACTGGAGACCGTTCAACAGATCTCGAACGTTTACACATCGATTCTGCCCGAATATAAATCTTCATTTGATATAGGAAGCGGTGCGGGAACTTGCCAACAATGGCTGCCACGATGTGCGGGAAAGAACGGTTTGAACGAGTGGGTGGGGGAGGTACATCAGATCTTCAGCAAAATGAAAAGATAATAAAAACACCCGGAATGTGATAAAAAAACATACTCGAGAGCCCTAAAATTCAATATCATCCTCGTTCTCCGGTTCAAGGGCCACATTGTTTTTCTCAGTCCATGAAATTCCATGCTGCCCTCACAATCGGGTAATAAGTGTAAATACATATAAACACGTTATACAACGAAATATTGCGAGAGATTTACCCAGCAGTAGATGCCTGCTTGTGCAACGTTATAGCGTGTGGGTTATATGCAGGATTACGCTTTCTAGCAATCACGCGCAATGGCTCTGTCTTGTATGATCAGTGCTTGCCGCAGCATATCTACGTGGAACAGTGTGTTAGCCAGAGACCCGTCTGTATACCCGTCCTTTGGACGGCCTATTCTTGGATGAGACGGATAAAATTTGATAGAGACGGCATGAGGGCGACCCAATTATATATATTATACACCTTGTATAACTGACAACAGTGCTTATAAGAATTTAAAATTTAATCATATCAGATTCCTGTCTTTTTGGCATTATATTACAGACTAAATTTCCGCCATCTTAAGGTAAGACCTTCCGCCCTAGGGCGCTTCACACCCGCAGCATCCTCGCTTCGCTCAGATGGTGAGACTCCCTGATTTTTTCTCTGGCTAACCCTGTGACGTGGAATCATTTACTAAAATCAACATATTTCAAGTGAATATGAAGAAAACTTTTTAAATGTGCCGGGTTGTATATAGGGTTATAATAACTATCTTTAATCCGCGTATAGATATATCTGAGATCTAGGTGGGCGCGGGAGGTGGAATTGTGGCATTCCATGCACCGTATTTTACTTCTCTGAACATTCAGTTTGTCTGCCCCACCCCAGTCTCCCTTTATTGCCTTCATCTCGTTCTCCTCAACCTTCTGCCTCCCCACGTCTTTGCCATCACTCCATTCTCGCGATCACCCCGTTCTCTCTCATGTGCGAAAGAATTTGAGTAACAAAGACCATGAGCGCCCCCTTCTCTCTCTTCCTCTCTCTCTCTCTCTCTCTCTCTCTCTCTCTCTCTCTCTCTCTCTCTCTTCTCCCTCTCTCTCTCTCTCTCTCTCTCTCTCTGCTCTCTCTCTCTCTCTCTCTCTCTTCTGCGCCTCTCTCTCTCTCTCTTCTCTCTCTCTCTGCTCTCTCTCTCTCTCTCTCTCTCTCTCTCTCTCTCTTCTTCTCTCTCTCTCTCTCTCTCTCCTCTCTCTTCTCTCGCTCTCTCTCTCTCTCTCATCTCTTCTCTCTCTCTCTTCTCGCCCTCTCTCTCTCTCTCTCTCTCTCTCTCTCTCTCTCTCTCTCTCTCCTCTCTCTCTCTCTCTCTCTCTCTCCTCTCTCTCTCCCTCTCTCTCTCTCTTCTCTCCTCTCTCTCTCTCTCTCTCTCTCTCTCTCGCTCTCTCTCTCTCTCTTTTCTCTCCCTCTTTCTTTCTCCCCCTCTCTCTCTCGGTCTCACTCGCTCCCTCCAATCTCTCACTTTCACCCTCGCTCTCGTTTTCTCTCTTCCTCTCACTCGTGCTCTATTCCCTGCATTGTGGCTAGATCTGTGACTCACCAGCCGAATAAACAGCAGCAGCAGCGAACGGCGAGACGCATTCCATGTAGCGCATAGCTCCGCAGCAAGCTCCTGCTCTACCCGGGAGAGCACGCGGCGCGGCGCTGCACTTATTTTGTTGCCGCCATCATTATTGTTGTTTGTTATGTAAAACGCGCTCTATTTCCGGAAGCCGTCGATTGCTCCCTGCCATCCTCAATACACATTCCGCACCAACGGCTGCGGAGTGGCACCCTCCAGTCTGAGCGGCGGAGGGGGGGGGAACTCGACGGTCAAAGAAGTGGAGGTGGGAGAACGGGAGCGAGATGCTGAGGTGTCGATTCCAGGCAGCGAACGCAGTTGCAGGCGGAATCGATCACAGTTATTGCGAGACGCGGGGAGGGTGTGAACCGCAAACATTGTTTTGCGATAATTATGTGCGTTTCGTCGCCGCGTGTTTCGAAAAAGCCGATACACGTACATCGCTTCCAATAACACGACTCCGTGATCGCTTCTTAACACGACGCCGCCGCACACACGCTTAAGCCTGGCGCACATTGCCGAACATTTCCCGAACAAATGTTTTTGTCTGGCAATGTGCGGGTGGACAATTGCTGAGGCGCACATTGCGCAACATTTGCTAGCGAACAATCTCGTCGCGCCGTCTAGTAGAGCTAGTAGCTGTGTTGTAAAGAGTCCAGCGTGATCGGCGCATCATTGGCACAAAAATCATGTGACGCACATTATCGTGCTGCTATTGGTTACTACTTTACAAATGTTC
>NW_014577348.1:230351-240701 GCF_000485595.1 Priapulus caudatus
ATTGTTCGGAACAAATGTTCGGCGACTTTTTTCACCGCACATTGCCGAACATTTCATGGAACATTGCTACGATAATGTTTTTGAGAAAAATGTTCGGCAATGTGCGCCGGGCTTAAGAAAGATGCTTAAGATGATTAATGCTTAATGCTCAATGCTTAAAGATGCTTAATGATTAGATCTAAGATGCTTAGATCATAGATGAAAGATGCTTAGATGCTTAGGAAAGTGAGCCAAATTTCTCGTCTGCGGTTTGTAAAGTATGGGATATAGGAGGAGTTGTTACGCAATCAACACAATCACGGTTATTTTTAACGTCCGCATACATGTATCGCTCTTAGTGATTACGCTCATGTAAGTATTACTGTATTACTGATGTAGTTTCATATGAAATAAGGCAGCGAAACAAATAAAAAGCTTGCCGGTTCAATTAAAATAAGCATGCCTTGGTCTGTAGTCTAATATGTATAAATAGTGTATTACTAATACTATACACATCAGCGGCACATCTAGATATATAACACCGATCAGGAAAGACTGCATAGTCTCCCTAGCGCACATTGTAGCTCTTGCTAGTCTGAATTATATATATATGATTTATTATATGATCCCGATGCATTTATACGCCAGCTCTCCCCACAGTCACGCGCAAACCACAAACGCAGAGCAATATCCATAAACACAGTCGGCATAAGTTAGCTACTAGAAGTGCACTCGGTATATAACAAGCGTGTTGCAACCTCTATAATCATGGCCTGCGCACACGCTGCGACACGTGCCTATGTGTATGTGAGCGTTTAGGCTCTGTTTTCACACAACTATATCCGGAGCATCGAAACAGCAACATATGCCATAGTGTGCAATGTTGCTTTTCACCGGGTACTTATAATAACGCAGTCGTCGAGTGACGAGAGAAACAGCAGCCGAAATAAACCAACGTCGAAAGGTAAATAAATTGAGAACGTTGAAAGACGAAAAGGAAGAGCTGTCGAGGACCTACTAGTAATAGTCCTTTTACCCAGTAAAAATAAATAACAACTAAAAAAGTAGCTCAATCATGAGAGGTTTGTATGTGGTACCGCAACCATAATTGTTATTGCACAAGACGCGCGCGCGTGTGCGTGTATGCGCGCGAGGGACTAGTATAAGGCACGCAGTACGGCACTCGTAACCCATAATACTCCCTGGAGTTCCCAATAACTCCCACGCTCTAAAAGTCTAGTTCAACCAGTTAAACAGTCGACAATTAATTTTCACGCATTCCGATCCACTGCACACTAAAACTCGCGCGTGCAAGCGGCCTCCGTCACCTTACGCGTGCACGCAGATGTTTCCGTGCGAAAGAGAATATCAACTCTTCTCATATTCGCTTATAATATACGCCTCGTTTATGTTGCG
Source organism: Priapulus caudatus (assembly GCF_000485595.1). NCBI lineage: Eukaryota > Metazoa > Priapulida > Priapulimorpha > Priapulimorphida > Priapulidae > Priapulus > Priapulus caudatus. Next base: position 231,747 of record NW_014577348.1, read on the forward strand.
GTGCGATTACAAGCAAATCTAACTAGCTGCCAAACCCGGCGAGTACATTAAACGGCTACTCGCTTGCTCTCCATAATCAACGAGAGAGAGATCGTTATAGTCTGTACGGTGGTGCACTTCCGAGTTTATTTACTCTGCAGCGCACGGCGGCCATGGCGGACAGGCTCCGGACACGACACAGCTGCCGAAGCCAGCCAGATGTTCATCCGCTTCCAATACGGAGGAGCATCGTCTGCGATTCCAGAGCCGAACCGAGAGAGAGAGAGAGAGAGAGAGAGAGAGAGAGAGAGAGAGAGAGAGAGAGAGAGAGAGAGAGAGAGAGAGAGAGAGAGAGAGAGAATGGGGAAAGGTGGGAGGAAGGGAGGGGGCGAGAGTGAGATAGTATATGTGCGCGTGCGACCGTGTGTTTGTAAGAGAGAATGTGATTATGCGTGGAAGATAGAGAGCAGTCAGTCCTGCCCGCTCCCAGCCGCGGGCCGTGAGAGAGCGAGAGACCGTATGATTGAGAGAGAGCGAGAGAGAGAGAGAGAGAGAGAGAGAGAGAGAGAGAGAGAGAGAGAGAGAGAGAGAGGAGATGGGGAAGGGGAGAGACGGACGTTATGGCGGCTGCGGCCGGCAGAAGGAGGCAGCTGCACGATAAACATGGACGCGGCTAATTCATGAAGGCGATGCGGTTACATCTGTAGGACAGCCACACTGCGCACGAAACACGACGTTTAAAGATGTGCAAAGACGTGTTTCTAGACTTGACACGCCCCCAAATACACGCTTAAACGCGTATACGCACATACATGTGCGTCGAAGCGCACGCACGCATGCACATACGCTAGCTCGCACGCACGCACGCACGCACATACGTATACATCAGGAGGTATACATACCTGTGCGTCGACGCGCACCCACGCACGTACGCACGGAAAGGCACGCACGCACGTACGCACGCAAAGGCACGCACGCACAAACTTGAAGTGAAGCTGTTCTCTCAATCTCACAGCATGCTGGTAAAATTCCCGAATTTAAACTTATCGACATTCATCAAATTTGAAACGTTGATGTTACGCAATCAAACGAGTAAAAGGCGCCCGGCTACAGATTAATACTATAGTCAGTCACGTACGTATAATATTGAACCACGACGGATTTCCAACACAATGTGGCCGTGCTCGATAATGGACATGCACTGAATGAGTTTGAACGTGTCACGAGCGATAATTACAATGATGACACACGACGCCTGTCAGTCGCGTAAAACTTATTACTCCCTGCATGTGACATGAATATCAATATCAATATCAATATCAAGATATATATGTATATAGGGAATACTCGGAATCCAACTGCAATGACGAAGTATATGATTATATTGTACATGCGGGTTTGCATATATCACACACGCGCGTGCTAGTGTGCAGTGTGTCCATGCGGGCGTGTGCGTGTATCTAGATGCGATGTGTGTGCTTGCGTGCGTGCGTGCGTGCGTGCGCGTGTGTTATGCGATAGCACACGTACAAAGTATTCACGTTAACGGATTTTAAACAGAAAACAAATCGTCCCACATCTTTGGAGAAAGGGTTGAGTGATTTTATATGGAAAAAAGCCAAAACTATACTCTCGCGTAGCACTGCCTGTTCACTGCAGATATTTCTACAGACTAATTGTATTAAATATATATTTTCACTTTTACGCGGCTTTATAGAACGGTTGAACAAAAACTGAAAACGCGATAATGTCAGTAACTATATCACGCTGCGAAAATCACATCTCCACCCGACAGCCAGAGTGCAGAGTGGGAAAGACAAAGATACAGATTTTTAAGGTCGTAGTATTGGAAATACTATACTTATATTTACAAACATTTATCGAATTCGGTAACACTAGGGAATGAAACTCGATAGAGCTTCTGATAGAGTGAACAGCTATCGCGCGGAAAGCCATCTGTGGTGAATTCCGTGTGGAGCTGGACATCCATGGGAGTAAAGTCACCCCTGGACAGAGCCCTTCATTAAGTAAAGTCGATAGGCATGGACCCCCATTTATATGAGCACAGCTATCCATGGAGGGAGCTCTTAACGGAGTTAAGTTAACCGTGTTGAGATGCCTACAGAGTAAACCTCTTCGTGGAGTGAAGATCTCCTTTTATGGGGCCAGGTCATTTCTAGACTGATGTCCTCCCTGAGATTGAACATCCTCGTTGTAAAGGTGTAACTTAGCGTTGCCGTAATCATGCAATAGAGCCGACGCGACAGATTCATGCCACAGCAGACGTAACTGACAAGAAAGACATAGTAGTGGAAGATGTAGACATGAAAGACATAGTGGACACGGAAGATATAGCTCATATGGAATATATAGTGACTATATATAGTGACTATATGGAATATATAGTAGACGTGTAAGATATATCAGCAACGATTTAAAAGCAACGTTGAAGATAGACTTCGAGAATCGATACTGGCACTCTCTATCCCCGATATCCTTTTATCTGCCGCATATTTAACAAGCAATCAATAGCATATCATGCTTTTCTAATGACTTGATACCCAAGGCACATAAGGTGATCACTCAACGGCACGGCACGTTGGTCAGTGTTTAGGTAAACTACCCGTGTGGCTAGTAACGATTCACACAGAGATTTGCGCAACTATCCGCCGAACCTTTCAGCTTGAACTACAGTGACAATCTGTTCACTCAGGAAATAATGAATTTACTTCTGCCGCTTGGAATTAGACGATGTAACTTTATTATGCGCAATTAAATGAAAACAGAATTCGTCCGCAAATTACTTCGCCTACTTATCTCTTATTGATAACGCTGCTGGGAGCCGTTGAAAATGAAATTATAACATTTCAATGAGATTTCCGCCGAAGCAGAACGTGCTTGTCGTTATACCTAAGAGACCGGCTGTCATGCGGAAGATGGAAGATAACTAAAGGAGTTTATTTCATTCATCGCTGAATTTATTCACAGCTCGGAATCATTGATGACCAGACAGCAATGCAAACACTAATATACGAACTCGGATGTTACGTTCTAGTCAAGGCAGAGCGTTTGGATAGTTCATAAAGCACAGTTCGAAGACACGTAGAATGGAATCGCCCCCCTCGCAATAATGTTTAGGCCCAGCACCGTAGCTTCATTACGGCTGCTCAGAACATACTCGTGCGGCCATTCACGTTCGTGTCGAAAGCGAAAATCCGCGAAATTTCATTGCTGGAGCACATATGGATTTCTTGCAGAAGTCATTGACAAGGGTGCGGTGGTTTCCTGTGCTGTCATTTCCACTGACCTATAGCCGAAAAGCGCCAGGGTCGATTGCCAAAATCATCTTGAGTGCCTACAATCATTCCGAGTCGGAAAACTACGAACTTCATGTCAATCCTCTATAATCTGCTAGATTTCACATCATCTTTATGGCAAAGGCTAACCTGTTTCAAAAGCTCGAAATTATAGAGATGGCCAAAAATTAACAATGTGACAATAGCGGTGAAACAATATATTTGTATTTTTATCCTCCCAGTGTCTCCTATCGCTTCTCCTCTCCACGCCTCTCCTCTTCCCTTCTCATCCTCCCTGCTCCCTCTCTTTGCCGCTTCGTTTTCCGTCTCAAGTACCGTTGTGACCACGATACATTCAGTTCCGATACCGTTTTACTAAGTCATCTAATCATGAAACGCGTGAACATACACAGGCCGCTGCTATTGTTATTCACTACAGTCGCTGAAGGCTCCTTCTGAATTCTACCTCCCCCACTTCTACTAGAGCGTGGGCTACCAACGTATCAAGAGCGTATAAAAAAGGAGAGCGTACAATGGTGAAATGCTGAAATCATGTTGCAGTATTAGTCGAATTAATAAACTTTCCCCGTTTTATTTTGACGATTCTTTGCAGTATTATTGATCAGCTGTCCTACCTTGTTAATTTAACAAACCGCATGTCCCTACGATGCCTCTACGCTGAAATAATGAGCGGTGAAAATCTGGTATTTTCGCCGAAAACCGACTCGAGATCAGTTTTACTGCGACTGTCTCTCGTTTTGTGGACTGTATGTTGCTTCCGGTCGCCACTGTGTAGCGCTGACTCGATACGTTATTACTACAGCGTTATACTACATCCAGCGTAAGAGGTGGATCATAACCATGGCGATAAGTAACAAGACGTTTTTGTGGAGTAATGGCTGCGTCAATGACTGGAAATGCGAGAAAAGATAGTAGAAGGAAAATAAATTTCATTGTCAATGAATGACGGAAACACGCGAGGTTTCCTGAAGCTATCGCCAGAACGAGAGACAGTCGCAGCCACTACGTATCTTGAGTCGGTTTTCGGCGAAAATACCAGATTTTCACCTCTCATTATCTCAGCGTAGAGGCATCGTATGGACAAGCGGGTTGTTTTATATCAGCAAGGTAGGAGAGCTGATCAATAATACCACAAATAATCGTCAAAATAAAACGGGCAAAGTTTATTAATTCGACTAATACTGCAGCATGGTTTCAGCATTTCACCGTTGTACGATCTTTATACGCTCTTGAACGTATCTACCTCTCAGACGAAATGCTGATTTTTTTGCCATTCGTTAAGCATGTTGACCGTTCAATTCTCGCAAGGGGAAAAAACAGACGACATGAACCAGTACGGTGTGATTTCGTGACGTCATTATTTTCAGCGAGCAACGTTTCACGTAATGGGCCTCCATTTAATGTAGCAGCCGGGTCGAACTATAGGCAGCATTGCCTACGCGCTATATGGTGCTCGGTGTTTTTGTTCGAAACTTTTTAAGGTACTCAATCATTTAACATGGTCAGTGGTTGTAAACAGTGCTCGCATGACAGAGGGCACTCCCGCACAGTTTCAGGGCGATTCATATTTAATTATTAAATTTCGTCTACATCAGTGCTACTCACGTAGTTTATGGCGAGGTCAGGATGGTCTTTCTCGATGCCATCGTCCAGTATGGTAACCACCACGTTCTTGCCCGTGTAGCCCATCTCCCACGCACCCTTCACACGAATGTCCAAGTTGCCTCCCCTATGCTGATCACAGATGTCAGAACAAAAACAGAGATGATTATACACGAGTATTACAATTGGTTTATAGATTCCTCAATTGTGATTGATCAAGCCATGAGATCCAACAACTTTCCTTCAACTGGACAGTAGCATTATTGTCACTGGGCTGTATCCTTACGAAGACCGGGCTCTACACTACAATGACTAGATAACAGTTTCATGGCAACTAAACAGCACTCTTCCAATGACTGGACAGTGCTTTCCCAGCAACTGGACAATTCACTTGACAAGAAACCCCTCCCCTTGAACGACAGAACTTAATTAATCTGCCTCGGATCCGATCCATTGGGAATGCGGTGCCGTCGGTGTAAAAGTAGGAGGATTTCAATTGAAAGCTTCAGTAGTTTGATTGGATTAATCAAGAACGAGAACCGTTATTAGCGCAGTGGCACGTTATTAGTTCATCAGCTTCAAACCCATGAGCAACGTTAAATCCAATGTGCCGCTAAACCTCTTGCTTGTACGTGTTCAGTACTTGATGACGGAAGAAAGTCGGTATGCCAACAGTGGATGACAGCATATTTGACCAGCAAAAGGTGCAGAAAAGCAAATGTGTAAGCTAAGTATACTATTACCGTCAGTGTCGGTGGTGGCAAAGTAATTAACTGGGAAAATAGAACACCCGGACCTAAGGTTGATATTGACTTTTGGTTTGCTAGTGAAAAGTCATTCAATATTATTTCCCCTCCTCTTTTTACTTCACCAGCTCTACAGTGTTCACAAGGTAGCACAAAGGGCGAGTTCCCCTTTCCCTGCGAGAGTGCGCGGTCTGTGCTATAGCAGCCTGTAAACCTACCAGATACCACTGCTTCCGCCACTGGGGATCGTTGGGAGGAATTAGATTCTCGACGACGTTGCTGTATGGAATGACTGATGAGTAATCTCGTTTCACCCGTCTTTTTATCACTTGCTGCTCCAGCCACAACACCTGAAAGACAACAACAAGACATCTCGTTACGCCAGCGTAAGATGCGATAGCTAAACTCTACGATGGATCTATGGGAAAAAGTTCGTCGTCACGACAGTGTGACGACGATGATGACGTTGATGATGATGATGATGATGGTGGTGGTGGTGGTGGTAAAATACAATGCTACACACGAGCACATTTCAACGCTTAAATGGATGTTATTAATATTAATAGCGAATGCGTACGCTTGTATACACCTGTAATTATGACTATGCTCGCTCATACAAAAGTAATTAACTGATGTACCAGTGCACAACACTCAATATGTAGGCAGCCAGGAAGCGTATGATTTATTGTTACGCACGCTAGACAGATTCGAGGCCACACACGACCACCTGTTCTGCATTTGTCCCCTTCTCAAGTGACACACATTACAGCCTCGTTCACACGAGACCTCGTATTTATAAAATACGGTATTTGCGAAATACCGAATCTGAGACAAATACGCGGCCGAGCGTTCACACGCTGATTCGCGGCTCCAGAAATACTGTATTTGCGAGCTGCGAGCTGCTTTAAAGAATCAAGCGAACAGTACGAAATAAACAATGCAATGCGCACCAACTGCCGATAAAATACGTAGACTGGTCCGCGCTCGACAGTTCCACTCGCGTAACACTGGAACTGTCGAGCGCGGACCAGTCTATAAAATACGCTGCTTCAGAAATCCGGTATTTAGCGTTCACACGAGGAAATGCGCGGTCCAAGAGATCCGGTATTTCTCAAGCGCGGCAAATTATTCGGGGTCTGCATGGGAAGCCGCGTATTTACATCAAATACCGGATTTGTTTAGATACCGTATTATATGGTATATTTCTTGGACCGCGCATTTTGCCTCGTGTGAACGCTAAATACCGGATTTCTTGCTACGTGTGAACGCGGCTATTAAGGCACGACAGTCACCGCTCCGACGTTACATTGAGGTGTCAACACGCCCCTCCCTAATATAATAACGTATGCCACCCGACACGGCTGCAGGCACTATAGAAACTAGAAATAGTGTCAACAAGGAAGCCATTCCCCAGCTCGCTGGCATTTACATCGATGTACGTGTACAACAGCTCAAACAGGCGGCGGCGGCGAGCTGCCAGCCAAGCGATGCGGCGACCAACAGGCCACATCTGCAAATAATCACTTTAATTTTCTCCGGGTGATCTCGAGTGGCTCGCGAAAAACATGTTAATTCAGAAGCGCCTTGAGTTCTTGAGCGTCGCAGTACTGTGCCCTCGCGTCAACCTCAACTCGTTGCAGCCGCCCTGGGCCGCCCTGCAGAGAAGCCGTAGCCGTAGGGAATACACGCGGGCCGCCGTCTGCCACAGGCCAACAGAGCGTCTGGATCACCTTCAACACTTCTTCTGAGAATAGCACGCGCGGATACGAAAATCACCATGCCGATATTCAGATTATCAAAATCGATAATTCTCGAGCATAACTAATCGATAACATGATCATTACTACGAAATGATCCGCTTAATTGGCAATTAGTTCAACGAATTAGAGTATATCTAGCATGTATGGCCACTCAGGGAATCAGTGTGGACCACTTTGTGCAGACCCTCAAGAGGTAAGCTCTGCGTGAAACTACGTTTATCATAACAGCCGGAAGTCACGGACTGATGATCATGATGATGATGGTGACGGAGAAAAATGTGGTAGCCCGCCACTGCATATCGAAAACCAAAAATACCCCAACTACACTAGGCAGATATGCTGCCGGAAGTATAACGTAGTGCACGTTATCGTATAAATTCATTCACGAGGCACAGCTGGTGTAATGTGGAAGTAAATGCGATTAGCGGCAGACTTGATTCACACGGAAATGATTACCCCTCTCACCGCACGTGAAAGAACCGGCTATATTTCAATGTCGCCTGCATATAACAATAAATTAGCTATTAAATGTATGCCCAGCTGGCAGCTGCACATATTCGCAATGCGGCTACATATTTATAAATAAAATAAATATATAATATTATGCCACACGAAGTAGAATTAATGTGCACGAGCCATCGGTTAAAACAGCCATGGTCGGAAAATAGAAACATTACAAATATAACTTTTATTTCGTAGCCTCGCCAAACTTCGCCAGTGGATACGTATGTGTTTCTTATAACAATTTAGACCCCATACAAGTATAACCTGTATCAAGAGCTAATAATGCCTTTTTATTAGCTTTTGCCTATGTATAACCCGTGGTACCAGGCTTGCGCAATGGCGTGAGATATTCGCTGTACAAGATACATATATGTGCTGCCGTTTTTAATAGAAGTATCTCTTGCTACTGTCAGTGTATGGACATTTTCAAGCATGACTATTGTCTCAAAGCAAAGACCTAATCAATATTCCTCACCAACATAGTAAGCTATTTATCTCCACCCGAGACCCCATACACACAGCCATCGCTCCCGCCATTCTGAAGATTTCAAACAAAGTCGTTGCTATAAATTTTAATGCGCCTGTAACAAGCGAAATCTCGCCGCTATCGGAAAATCGATGCACCTCATACACCGCGATACGCCTGACCGGACAAGGTAGGAAGCATTAATCACTTGCTACCGCAGCTGAATGGCACCGAGGTGGTAGAAGTTAGGGCTGGGACAGCTTCACCGGGTATCCTCGCCGCACCTTGCCTCCAGTGCGACGGGAGAGTCGCTTATGGCTTCATTTGGGTTTGTCGCGCTTTGCGTGGCACGCGTGCGAGGACAGAGCCTTTCAACTGCGGGGGTTATTGGGCGTGTTAGCGGCTGAGACGCCGCGCACCTGTTGCGAGCATCACCGCACAACATACAATGTTATCGTTGCCCTCTTAGGTGCAACCGACACGCGTATCGGCTCCTTCTATTTCCCTCTCGCTCTCTCTCTCTCTCTCTCTCTCTCTCTCTCTCTCTCTCTCTCTCTCTCCGCAGGAGGGAGGAGTACGTA
>NW_014577348.1:240711-247947 GCF_000485595.1 Priapulus caudatus
CTCTCTCTCTCTCTCTCTCTCTCTCTCTCTCTCTCTCTCTCTCGCTCTCTCCGCAGAGGGAGGAGTATCGGACTCCACGTGCTAATACTATGCATGCCTGTATAGTATTATATCGTACGCTGGCGAGAGAGCGAGAGAGAGAGAGAGAGAGAGAGATAGTGAGAGAGAGAGAGGGCTCTGTTGCGAGTCGGTTCCCACAAGTGTCGGTTGTCACTGTACGATTTTGCGAGGGCAGCTAAAACGGGAGCGAAAGGTTCACGTCCCCGCTGGAAATCTTACTCCTGCGCCTGCCTTAAGACCTTTAAAAGCCTTAAGAGCCCTAACACGTGAGCTTACACGTCACAGAAAATTTCATTCCTGTCCAATCGTTTGGAAAATTACATTGCGTGTTGGTGCAAAATGATAGTACGCGATGTAGATAATCTACAAAATAATACATTTCCAGTAAAAAAACATCATCGGACATACCAGAATGTCTTACATATATACTGAGGCGTTTCAACGGGGCGGAGTTTCATTTTTGTTAATATTTACGGGTGACGGGGTCTGACATGTTTTATGACGGAATAAACAACTTATGTTACGCAAGATTGGCTCAATTACTGTATTTCATTAATATATTAGCAATAATTAGCATAATCTATATAAGGAAATTAGTAGACGTTTGAGACGGAAACTTCAAACTGTTGGTGTCGTAAAAGTTTTAATGCGGCTCATGCGATACAAGTACTGCTACGCATGTGGTGTTGCACTACTCAACAGGAACATAATCCATGGTCTCCCAACGAAATATAAATCTATGTAGAATACGTAATCCCATACACGAAAGGAGAATGGACTCCATTTTGTGGAAATTACACGCTATCGAAATATAAATCCGCGATGAACCGTCCAGGGTTATTAATCTCTAATAAGTAGTGAAAGAAGAGACGTGCGGTATATGGGGGAATGCACCATAGAAGGGACGTACCTCTTGATATCTACAAAAGTAGATAATAACACAAGAGTTACACACCAGATTCCCGCATTTTTAACCGATTGTTTTCATTCAAATTTGCCCCCAATAAAGAAGCAAGTGTATACGTTCCTCAGCTTATTATGACCACTAATCACTCACCTTCGTGGTACTGATATTCGTTTACATTATTATATTTGCTAGCGTATTGCTGTAAATCGTAATCTTACACGAGCTGAATTCGCACAATTTACCGCTATTGCATGTGTAGAGGTGTTAAGCCAAAATTTGAAGCTATAGTGGTGCCAATATTTAGCAACGGACTGTTTCCAAATCATTCGTGCCCCGATAGGGTTGAGAGACAATCTAAATTTCGAATTTTGATCTCGTGAAGAACCGCGAGACGCGCTCAGTTATTGTGATCGCAACACAAGAAATTGACATATTACTATCTTACTGTTACATAAGTAATAATACAATAATAACAATATTCTCTGTAGTAGTTTGCAGTAAGTATTACATTACGCACGCGCAGGTAATCAAGTACATTAAACTCCTATCGGTGCACGAATGATTTGGAAACAGTACGTCCGTTGCTAAATATTGGCGCCACTATAGCTTCAAATTTGGGCTTAACGTACACCTCTACACAATAGCGGTAAATTGTTCGAATTCAGCTCGTGCAAGATTACGATTTACAGCAATACGCTAGCAAATATATGTAAACGAATATCAGTACCACGAAGGTGAGTGATTAGTGGTCATAATAAGCTGAGGAACGTATACACTTGCTTCCTTATTGGTGGCAAATTTTGATGAGAAAATCGGTTAAAAATGCGGGAATCGAGTGTGTAACTCTTGTGTTATTATCTACTCTTGATATCGACCATGCTAGAATCTAAGTGAGATTACTAATAGTAGTACAGTTTACACTCTTACTTGATAGATTCGACAATAGGCAGGCATATGTTGTAGACGTGGGACGTGCTCTTCTCCTCCGTTTTCTCCCTCCCTCCCTCCCTTCTTCCTTCCCTATCTGGCTGTCTATTTGTTCCGCTGCCCGCTCGACCACCCGCCCAGCCTGCCCGCTGAGGACGCCCGACCGCCCGTCCGTCCATCTGTCTGTCTGTCTGTTTGTCTGTTTGTCTGTCTGTCCGTCCGTCCATCTGTCCGCCTGTCCGTCAGTCTGTATGTCTGTCTGTATGTCTGCCTTCCTGTTTCTCTCATGTGCGCGCTCTCTCGTGCGCAATCCCTCTCTCCACACACATACGTGCTCGCGAAACTTAAATTTGTACCTCACTTTGCCTACGCAGGCTATGGTGTCGATGGCTGCTAGACGTTATAGATCGTTTCGCCACCTTTCTGTGTTGGAAATGATAATAGTCCGGCATTATCTGAAACAATAACACGAAACGGTATCAATATCACGTGTAACGGTAACACAACGTGAGTCTATATTGCTAACAGTAACACAACATATATAACCGCGTATCAATATCGTGCGACCTGGCATGTGTGCGCAAGCTGCACACACCGAGTATCCACGCGTATAGTGTAAGTGCTGCTGCTACTGCTGCTGCTGCTGCTGCTGCTGCTGCTGTTGCTGCTGCTGCTGCTACTGTCACTGCTGCTGCTACTACTGCTGCTGCTGCTAATGTTGCTGCTGCTCTACTGCTACTGCTGCTGCTGCTGTTGCTGCTACTACTACTGCTGCTGCTGCTGCTACTGCTGCTCTACTGCTACTGCTGCTGCTGCTGCTGCTGCTGCTGCTGTTGCTGCTGCTACTGCTGCTGCTACTGCTACTGCTGCTGCTGCTGCTGTTGTTGTTGCTGCTACTGCTGCCACTGCTGCTGCTGATTATGATGATGATGATGTCGACGGCAACAGATGATACACGATGAAAAGGCCCCGGTTATTACGCGAGTAAATCCGCACGGGAGCTTCTGGATAACTAGATAACTACTACCAGCTACTAGTTTGGACAGAAGCGCGTATGTAGGTGTGTTTACGCATGTGGCATTTACTCGCCGTACGAAAAACATGCTGACGCAACGAGTATATTTGCTGAGGCACGATCAATCGGCCAGTTAATTTCCACCCGTGGTTGTTCACTGCTGTTTTGCTATATAGCATTGGAGAGTTTCAAATCGACCCGATATGTGAGAGCTGTAGCAACCCCACACGAACGATGCACCTCCACCAATATCTTTATATCCATCTCTCAGCGTGGAATAATTACTACAGGCAACCCCTTCCGCTTCCCCGGCAGCGAATATGTCGCATGAGGACGCGCGCCTCTTTAATATCTTTCAGAGCTTCTCTTGTGGCATTTTTATCAATCTTTTGCAGCCTTTCTTATGGGACTCTATCTTAATGTCAACGGACTATATAGGCCACTTGGCGAAGGAGCGAGTCTTAGAAAAGAATGCCGCGCAGTCCACGAGTATAGAAATTAGTCTCCTCTCCGGTGCAGTTCACTGCATTATCGATGAGCTAGCGGTGCGGGTACTTTTGAGAGGCTATTATCGATCCGCTGAACATACATTTTAGTTGGATAACGGGGCTATCGCCGCACATCGTGCCTGCGCCATACACAGTGCATAACTGACGCCAGTTTATCTGCACCTACACAGGCAGACAAATGTCAACATATAGTTTCAACAACCCGTTCACCGGTGATCGCCTGCACGGCTCGAGATTCCCGCCGCTCGCCAGACTATTGTTAGTAACAGTTAGTTTCACTTAACCGGGGCATTATTATACTTGATCTGAAGTTGTGAGATTGTGTGCTTCATGGCCAGTGCGGCGCATCATGCACATCAGCGCACAGCATCTACAGCACAAGCTGACCCCACACGCTGCGATGTTCTACCGCCCTTCTTCCTCCCCAGCGGACACAAGTAGTAATTCTCCACGGGCCATGTGCGTAGTCGTGGCGCGTTCAATGTAGCGGTGCATGCGTCATGTGCGCGTGCGTTCAAGCTGGTCATAGCAGAGCTCTGTAGCCTTACTAATTACGACCTTCCGCGCTGGACGCTTGCCGGCCTTTTCCACAGCAATGCGAGCCGCACAAGCACGTTGTAACGTTCCGTAGTGTCTACTCTCCGTACAGCGCGAATCGCGAGGGAAATCACGAAATGCGACCGTGATATATAGATATAATATATATATATACATATATGCGCACATATAACGCAGTTAATTGACCAACTGCAGTTGCGTATATAAGAATGAAAGGGTGTGGGTGTATTAAAGTATTATTAATAATAATAGCATTCTGTGAAGATTCATAACGCAAAAAACCACGGGATAGCTAGAGGGCGAGTCAAAGTATAGCGAGTACATCAGCCGTGAGCATACATGCTTGAAGTAAAGGTTGGGGGAAACATTCACGAGGGAGGCTGATAACGGTCGTACCTCTGAGAATACCATACATATTTCATCGCTTCAAAAACTCTTTAGCATGCCCGAAAATGTATTCTACTTTACCGCTGAGGTGAATTACTCGCCTGGATTGCATCACTAAACTTTCAAGTAAATTTGATATAAGCTAAGACGGCAGCGATATATAATATATATAAAGGCAATTTGCACGCGCATGGCACAGTGTAATACGTCTAATATTCTAACACGTAAGTGTACGACAACCATTCGCGAGCGTTCGACTTTTCCTACATGCATTGCTACAAACGCGTTTCTGGTTTCAATACCAACGCATACAATGTGCATATAATATAATATAATATAATATAATATGTTTTCAACAACTATCGTTTTTAACGGCAGAACTATATACTGTAATCCGCATATTTAGACAACTTATCGTGGATGATATTTATCAAATAGGTGTACAAAACACAATGTATGAGTGTGCGTCCACGTGTGTGCGTGCCTGTGAGAGTATGCGTTTGCATGTGCGTCCGTCCGCTCTATGTGGGGGCATTTCTACAGATTTTCAGGAAGTCAGTCTCGCTGCATGCATTTCGGGTTTTATTACGATCGAATCTTCACAATAATATTAATCGCTCTGCTGATTTAAGCCGTTTCCTTTTTTAATATTTCATTGGAAACGTAATACGAAATATTACGCCCGTGGCCATATAAAATGTACTTCTATACCGGTTTCGCATAACAAAATGAACAATGCCGTTGCCTTTCTTCTTATTATCTAGCATCCTATAAAATATTCACTGGAAAAGAACACGAAGAATTCTGTACACGCACGAGCGTCACTTAACACCGCATACTTCACATATATATTTAGTTTCTCGGTATTTAATGCGCTTGTGCGCGTGTGTCCGTGTGTGTGTGCGTGCGTCCGTCCGTGCGTCCGTGCGTGCGTACGTGCGTGGGTGCGTGCGTGCGCGCGCGCGTGTGCGCGTGTACGTGTGTGCGATATACACTGCGCATTTTTACCATATCTCATAGAGTTAAACACTCGATGAAACAAATCATCGACGACAGACAGTCGAACAAACGACACTGTCGTAAAGCACTCATGCCTGAACATTACGATCATCAATTCATGCCGGAATATGGTTTACACGAAACTGGATTGATTAGTATGATGACGGTCGGGTTACAGGCTGGTGTTGTATATATACGCTACAGTAAGAAAACTTAGATATATTAATCACCATCTGTTCATACCTTTTATAAGTACGCGGCCTAACCCCAACGCGCGTCCGCACGTAATCGCGCGGTATTGTCCGGGCTACTAGCGAACAGTACAATAACAACAAACAATAACATTAATACAACACGAAAACAACAATTTACCAGCGCCACGTTATACAGAGGTTGACGACAATAATCGCCGTGGGTTTTCACCACCACATCAACGGCAAACTGGCTCACCTTCCCTGTGCTGCGTACGCAACTTATCAGCAAATATAGAAGATATTCCCAGTGGCACTTCCTCGCAACGAGAGTAAATGAGAGCTGTTCTAGCGCATCTATTGAATGCTGGCGAACGCAAACACGCAACACCTCCTCGTCCAATTTCACATCGTTGAAGTTCTACGTGGCATTTCATGACCGCAGATCAAACGAAGATATCGAGATTATTACGCGCGGAAGTTAGCGCCACGACTGGTTTACTACACGGCCGCCGATGCGCATGCAATCTGATCACAAAACGCTGATAATATTACCAGTTACAGGTAGTTGTTGTCATATACGTCATGTAAGCTGTATATAGAATTTACGCCGCTCAAACAGAAAATCCAATCGCATCGTGACAGCGATCTTAGTTTTAGAAGAGTTCAACGTACCTTCAGATTAACGAGCTCGATCATATAACTACAGTGAAGTGAATCTAAGACGATCTGGGCTTTCCGCGTGCAACTATTCGTACACGGCACCTCGATAAAAACGCTTGCTCTCACGCCTTCTATTCATTAGGCTCGTGCATGTTAGCCATCCCCTAAAGAGTACCAGCATACATAGAGTACACATGTATAGAAGTCGTAAAACTACACTAAACTGCTTCACGCCGTGTTCCACTATAAGGAAAACAGTAATGAACACAGGCATGGTTAGTCAAACGACCTTCGATCAGTCTATGTATCACTAGCAGTTTTTCGACAGTTGAAATCGAAGAAAAATATTTTTTTCTTCTGTGTTGTTTTATTCAGGGTTCGAACCTCAAAAATCGTCATCACATAATTATATTCAGTATTTTATAGATATATAACAGATATAGATATATTCAGTAGCACGCGAGTGTAAATTTCTCTCTTTCCTTTCGACTTCGCTGTTCTAGAGCTGGACGATATCGAGATGCCTGAAATTCTGCAGTCTTGCGATGCATCTCGAATAAAAGATGACGCGCGTGGCCTCGTATCGATCCGGGGGAACGGATTATACGAGTGCTCGTCTGCCATTGTTACTCCTGTTATTACGCTTTAGCAAAGTGTTTTGCCTCGCTATGAGCCTGTCAGTGCGCGCCGGGCGAGCGACTCCCCGTGCCGATAATATCGCTGTTATTGAGCTAAATATTCCCGACTTGTAGGTTACGGGAATTAGGTTCTATCTGCATATTATTCACTTCACATTTTTATGCTGATTTCATGAATATATTCCAGTACAAATTATATATACACACACATATATATGCTTATATGCATATGCATCAGGAGTTAATAATGAAAAGTTTGTCATTATTAACTCCTGATATGCATGTATATATCATGCATATATATATATATATGTGTGTGTGTGTGTGTGTGTGTGTGTGTGTGTGTGTGTGTGTGTGTGTGTGTGTGTGTGTGTGTGTGTGT
>NW_014577348.1:247957-295580 GCF_000485595.1 Priapulus caudatus
CGCGTGGGTGCGTGTGCACGTACACGTGCGCGTGGGTGCGTGTGCACGTACACGTGCGTGCGCGCGTCCGTGCGTGTGCGCGCGTGTGCACGTACACGTGCGTGTGCACTTTCATCACCTCTTTTGATCGCCACACACCATTTCAATCTCAGTTCTGAGTCACTTGGGCCCCCACTGTTTCGTGAACAGGTATGGTCCTTGCATTTCTTTTTGCTAAGATCTTTCTGTGCCCCTCAGAAGCATCATGCGCTTTAACAGTTTCCATACGATAGTTTGTAGTGCCGGTAAAAAAACTACCAGACATACAGCCTGCACCACAGGTCATACCCTTGGCTGGGTCATACTCTAGCCACGAGTATGAGGATTTCCACGCAGGAACGCACGCATCCTTTTCGTCTTGTCATAGACACGCTGGCCATCTAATGTCTCCTCCTGCGATTTAAGTTTGGTAGGTGGAGGGCGAGCGCCGTCCAAATACTTCCACATAACAACCTTGATGTTAGTAGTATACTATTGGAGAAGGATGTACCTACTATTAGCTTCACTACTATTTGTATGGACTGCTTAAAGTGACACACGCATGTGATGTGGTTGCGATGTAAATACCTCCCTATGAGAGCCTATAACTGATTAGTTGCGTCATTTCTACAATCAGACAGTTTGTTCTATGTCAACAGCTACTGTCAAGCGATCGATTGGTAGACTGGGTTCGTGGCCCCATTGCTTACCAATGTTTGTACTGCCGTAGGGTAATAGACCCTATATGCTTAGAGCGTGCTAGCGTCTACTTGTACTAGCGCGTCTAACAAGGAAAACTTGTTAATGGGAATGAGTTATATATAGTTCTTTGGATCTTGGTTGAGAGACGCTGCCGCCGGGGACTATAGTAAAATCGATGGGCGGATGAGAAATTGGGACGGTGAGGAACAGGGAAAATATAACTAGTCCACAGGACTAACGGCTATGGGGCATTTACTAGTCCTGATTTTTTACTAGCCTCGGACTAACGGACTAGCGTTAGTGTCGAACCCTGGCATTTCCAGCAGTACTGGGAAGGCATGACCCATGGACGGCAACCCACTACGACGAAAGGCCATTGTAGCGACTGCCCCACTTTAACCCAAGCGTAACCAGGAAGCGAGAGCGACAGACTGAACGATGCAGCTCGCCGAATATAGGTGAACAAACCAACGCATCACGCGTAGTGTATAACCTGTGTGTATCCCAGCGTGGCGAGTTGCTCTGATAACGGTGCATCCATTGATGGCTCACCTCGCAGAGCAAGCTCGTATAGATCTTTCATTGTACACATCGTGAAACCGCACCTGTTCTGCTTACAAATAATACACTAATTACGCCGTACCGAGTAGTGTGACCCAGGAAATACTGGCAGCCTGCTTGCATGTACGAGCTGTATAAACAATAAGGTCGATATTGCGCGGGTATAGGCCGGACAACCACCGACAAATGGAATGCATGACCCTCCCCGTGTAGAAACTATCGCTGAGCAAGAAGAAAATTATCTTAACCGTGATAGAGTTGCCCATTTGAATGAAACCAACATGACTGTAAGGCAAATGAAAGTGTCAATGACACTGTAGGTCACGACAAAAAAATACACGAATGAGTGAGTGAGAAGAACCATCAACGTACATTATAGAAACGAAACACCTAACGCCTATGTGCTACCATAATCTAGCCATATTATCGCAGGTGATCATGTAAAGCATATCTCGTTCGATATCATTCACAACCATAAATTATGAATTCGGCGAAAATCGTGTTAATGGGACAAATCACAATCGTCGTTCGGCGAAATGATACAGCACACGAAGATCGCGTCACGAAATAGTGCACATCATCAATGAATATCACGCGTTTGCAAATTGACGATCGACACATGTCACATCAGGCTGCCAGAGTTTCAGCGTTTAGAATCTATCTAGTAGGAAAGATGAAATAATGAATTGGTTCAGGGAGTAATCTAATCGCTGAACTACAAACAGTGCGTGTCTATCCGAGTGGAGCTGGCCTGACTAAATGTAACGTGAGTTGATCTATATATACCTGGCATGCATGGCTACTGTTCCTTCTCAGTGACACCACTTTAACATACCAATTACTTTTAATGGATACGAAGATTGACACGATCATTATCTGATTTAGAGGGTGCATAGCGGTAAATCTACACACAGCTAGCCGAAAATTTGAGTCGTATGCCTAAAAACAGATGCACATAAATTCTTATAAATAATTTCTTATTCTTGCTTATTGTAAAAGTATTTTGGGCCGATGTTAATAGTCACGTCCATACAAATCTTTCTCTTTTGAATATCTTTGATAAATCGAATAAGAAAACGTACACTCGGCGAAATTTTCACATTTATGATATAAAAATGCGGCGGTCAATAATTTCCAGTACAGCATAATGATTTAAAAGGCGCTAAAGCAGCGCACTGCACATGCAACCGTTGAGTTATATAGAAAGAGCATTAGTATGAGCCGTAGCTAACGAAACTCGGGGCAGTTTTTTGCCCTAGGATCAGACAGGAGTTACTCTAAGCTCTTATTCGAACTTGTAATTAAAGCTTCTAGGTTAAAAACCACAATTTCAACAAAGTATCAGCACTGTCTCTCGGAAATTGTGATTATATTTGATAACGAATTCCAATTGGGGAATTTTTATCGGTTCCGGTACATGGGCATGGGAAAGCGTGATTTGTTAGTGCACCTCTTTAAAAGCCATGAAACAACTTGGCGTCAAAACAGCCTCGGGGTTCTGACTTAGACAGTTCAGTCTCTCAACGTCTGAAAAACGCTTCAACACACACTTGTTTCTCAAGTCCGCCACGTAGTATCTCTCCTGCTTACAGGCTGCTGCCGATGCGTGAATAGACAAATCGCATGTGTAATAACAACTTTTATAATTTTCCAGGGTCCTTTCAAAATTATTCGCAAGCCTAAAAAATAATTTGCAATTGCCGATATCATGCAGTAGGAGTGATAGTAAGTGTTAAAGTTCACTCTTTATTTCATTTCAACTTAAAGTTTTCCAGTTAATCCTAATTCCAATGTCAATTTTATAAGATCAAATACAATTGAATTTCAGCTCAACCAAACATTTGGTGCAGGTGATGTTAGCCTCTGTGCTAGTTGCCGCTTTCCTGCTGGCGCCTTCTCGCAGCCAACTATGAATGACCTTTTGTTTAGCTGTCAGCAGGAAATAGCTTGTAATGGGCTGATTCTAGTGCACTGTTTTACATTGTATTAAATTGTCTTACATTGTATTATGTAATCATAATTACATTTTTCATAATTCCATAATTCCATAATTCCATAATTCCATAATATTTACATAATTCCAAACTATCATTGTAACTATCATTCCAAACTAAATCATTTTACTATTTGCAACCCTTTCACAACTCCAATCTGCTTTGGAAACCCGGCGAAAGTTCTGAAAATAATTATGTACGATAGTACAGAACATGCAAAATTATGGCAGAACGCAAGAACGCCAGAAAAGTGCCATAACTGCCGATCCTGATGATATTTAAAAGCTATCAACAGTCTACACCACCTGAGACATGATGTAAAATTATTTCAAGCCACCAAATTCAATCGTGAAGCCGACTTTGCGAAACATTAAATATACATTCTGGAAATACCATGAAACCGTTCATTTCAAATTTATAACAGGAATAAAACTTCGAAATAGAAATGTCGAAAATGGATTTGACGGAGCCCATGCATAAGGATTAGCACACAAACCGTGATAGCGAAAATTACACATAATAATAACCACTTAGTTCATTTCAAGTAAATAAAGCCGTGTAAGCACACAGCAAGCAGTTCGCGGAAGGTAATGGGGCTTCCTTCCTGTACCAGCGTCGTGCACACCACAGGGCGTTAGAGCCGAAAATACTAGTACTGTAGTACATCTGTAAACTAAACCAGCACTACGGCCTGTCGACTAACAAGGTCAGTAAAACAAAATAATAACACACGTTACTTTGTGTATAATTAAAGGGTATTTCTTGCAAAATTCTACATAGTACACATCCTTAATTGGATGTTACCAGGATGTCGGACGATAAAGACTCCGGCTATCCGACAGGTGCACCCTGTAGCTTTCTAAAACAAGCTCATCGACGAAGCTTGCATATCAATTAACTTGCAATAACACTCTAAATTTCAACGATATTACACATACCTTTTATATTTCAGTGTATATAGTAACTGGGCAGACACGTAGTTAATTGACTGTATAATTAAACCTAGAAATGATTTGAATCACTGAATTTTAATTCATGCTATACTAGCTTTAAGATTACACTAACAAAATTAGACGCTAACAAAGTTAACCTATAGATGCACTGTAAATTCGTTATATAATTTAAGGGAGTCACTGGAGTGTAATTAGCGTACAGACAACCGATTAGATGGCGCATAATCTATTTACCATACTTTAGTGTACCATGGGGACCATCTAAAAAGTTACGGCCCAACGTTATTAGCAAAAACTACCTATTCAATTCAACCGGAGTAAGCGCCACACGCGCGTACGCGCGCACATGCGCGGTCTCTACACTACTCTGATCATATTAATGGCCACTATACACATACCGCAATGTCATTATGTATAATCCTGACCCCGTATTGTTTCTTGCATTAGCACGCAAAGGTGCCAAAGTACTACTAATAATGTTTCCCGGTACAATGTAGCTTCATGTATTTTGCATGCCAGCACGCAATTAGCTCCTGGATAATTAATTATTACACTAACTGGGGCGCACGGACAATGTATGACGTAGGACAGTATTGTAGACATAGTGCGACCAGCATCCCGAGCGCATCGTCTATAAAAGAAACGAGTCATTGACCCGTGATCTTTACGAGGATTGCCACAGCTGTCTATATTCCCTCCACACGAATACGGTGTCAATGGCATCCAATACGCTTGCAAGGGCGTACGTAACAGTTTTACAACATCTTCACAAGTACGACTGAAACAACCCTGTTTGTTGGTGTCTCTGTATTAACAATTCTACCAAAAATATCACAACTATTGGCGATGCCTTTTTGGTTCTAATTTCGCTTTACCATATATACGACAACTTGAAAACGCCAAATACCACTGAGTTACTACTGACTAGATGGAGCTATCACTGATAGTGATTAATACCCCCGCAATACCGCTTTGCCGGAGGGGAAAGAATACACGGAACACAAAAAATATGATGAAATTAAACAAGAGCCGCAGAGCGTCTGGGCTCATCTGAGGTCTGTTGCTACGGTTATAAACGTAACATTTAAAGGCCCGCTAAGGTCGGTCTACGATTTGACTATCGGCGACTACTTTAGCGCCGATTAGCAGCGTAGCAACACTCATGTCGACTTGAAGTGACTACACTGCACATCGCCGATCACATCGTAGCGTTCCTGCATGAAATGTAGACGGGTTCGCGGCCCCAGTATTTGTACTAGCACAAGCAGTTCTTTAGCACAAACAGAGCAAGCTTGACGCCGGGACCAGTCTACATCAAATGAGTCACGTACGTGACCAACAAAATGGCGCTTACCAGTAAACATCATGTAACTTCGTAAATCTATCCTCAATTTTCTGAACATCGTTATAATCATGTGCAGAAATTTTTTTTATGTGATATACGGAAAACTTTATATATATTAGAGAAAGGGTTTGTGCAATAATTCCTCCTTGTAAACTGCTGACGAGTGACGTGTAGGCTGCCATTTTATTAATCACGTGACTTTTGATAATCATGTGCCTCGGTACGCTGCGGTGATTGGCTGCCACTCACGATTTGTCGCCGACAGCCGCATAGAAATAGAACTCTCTCTATTGCTGCCCTGATACGCGCCGAGCGGCCGTTTATTGTACTTTGATACAGAAGATTATGTCGAGATGGTCGCTGATGTTTTTATCGGCTATCTGGCTGTTTTGACGTAGATATTCTCAAGATTTTGTCGGCGGACTAGGTCGTTAAGGCGCGAAATAAGCGGCCTTATAAGTCGTGCAGTTAGTCGAAGACCTCTGTTAGGCGCGATATTGCGAATACGCATTTGCGATACTACATCTGTTCAGCATAAACCGTCGTGGCATATCTTGCATACGATTATTAGCAACCCCCATAATCATGGTTGTACTACACATCCGCGGTTAGACATTTTAGGAACATCTGTTTTATCGTGTGCATGTGTGACTCACGGCTAACCTATTAAAAAGAATAAACAAATGTTAAATTGATACAAAATTATTTGTTGTCTATTAAACTTGTTGTTAAATCAAATCATGTAAATATTTGCTAATTCGAAGAATAGGAAAGTGCTGTTAAAATGATAGCCAAAAAAGTAAATACAGTTTTAGAATACAAGTTGAAATATATTATAAAGAGTATATATCATAATGTGGACTTCAGATCCAAAGGACCTTTGGCTGCATATCTGATGCTGTATACGTTTTAGGGACCTATATCAGTAAATATTGGCTTTCTAGATTATCGGATGTGGCCATCGACTATGGAACCTGTCGATATTTGAGCAGTTCAAGGCAACTCCTCTCGTCTTACTCTCTTGAGGTCCGGTCTATCGACACTTGTCTTATGCACCGGCATTGGAAGAATTTCATGCGTCCTTTCAATTAACTAGTCTAATAAAACAATGGATGGTCATGGCAGCGCGCTCGTTAAACGAAAAAGTGTTTCACTCTGTTTCAGTTAGCCATATGTGTCGAAGATGTACATGATATGCATATCATATTCCCGACTGAGCCTTTGACCTGTGATCCCCTCCATTTCGCGCTTGATGTGAATGCGGGTATGGTTGCCTCATGCCACTTAAAGCCGATATTAAGAGCATTGCTCGAGCCGTCTTTGTGCCGCCATTTTGCATTTCCTTCCGTACTACTAAGTTAAGGTCGTATGGTCGCCGGCGTGTTCCCTTCTTTACATCAACGCTCCTTGATCTTTCTCGACCTTTGACATCCCAACTTGTTTTCGGTTCCCCTATCGTTGCTTCCCCCCGTACGTTTAGCCCATCTGCAGGGTCGCAGGACTCTTCGAATCTCGTTACTTGTCGAGCGTTTAGATTTGTGCAACTGTGACGCACGCAGACGACGGGCACTTAACCGCGCGGATCAGACGGATTGGCATAACGAACGAACGGGAACGGACGGCCACGCTACGTGGCCCTTCATTCGTTGTTACGCAGAACTGCATCTGACTGGTAAAATGAGCTTGAAAGAAAAGTAAAAAGATGAGAGGTAGGTTTTTCCCGGGACGCTTGCGCGTAGCGCATACTCAAGCAATACATCGCACATCTTTTACATTCATGGTATGAGGTTTCATTGTAGTCCAGTGAAAAAACTAATGATTAGTTGCGCACCACTTTGTTGGTTGCCAACGGCGGCGGGGAGGTATAAATCCAAAGGACGAGTAACGTGCGAGGATTACACAGTATTCAGGGTTAGCATTAATCATTTTAGTTCATTACGTCACCGGACTAGTGAAAGTAATGGCGAAAGCGTTTCGTGCACTGTAACTCACCACAAAAAAGAAACAAATTGAAGTTGAGTTAGAAGAAGTCAGTTTTAATGAGACAACCATGACGTTTATAGAACCGGATTGCATCTGTATATCTCGAGTAATTAATTTATAACAAATGAATTCACAATGTTTGTGACGCAGTAGATGGGCGCGTTATACCGCTTTGTAGCGATGGCGTTTGAAAAAATAGGTCATGCTGACGTTTGACTTGTTTTTGTAATCTTTACTCTAACGGCCGAAGGTGGGGAGAGGAAATGCCAATTTTGATTAGAAGTATTGTCCAATAAGATCTGTGTAAAGAACGACGAGTGTGACAACGACATGTTTGTGGTGTCTATATATTGCAAACCTACCTATTTGCTGATGTTTGTTATATACATATGCAAACCTCTAGGCCTTATTCATTTCAGCATACAATATGGGCAAAATCCCGCTTATGAACATGGAATTGTCTAATGGACAAGGTCCCATTTCTTTGTCAAAAATTGCCGTGGCTCGAAAGTACGTCGGATTGGGTGCTTTAATTGGACGTTTGATCATGGGATAGGGTATAATACCTTGGAGTTTAACAATATACCCCCATTTCAATTGTGGCCCACGGTTCCTTGAGTTATCGTTGCGGAAGCGAATGTTGACGGCGGCGGGGAGACGGAGAGGGACGACGACCATGGCCCGCAATGCTAGCTTGCGATGTCAAGAGTGAGCTAAAAATATAATAGTATTCAGATGTCTCTGTCTGGCGAGACTTTCTAGGCGCAGAGCGAACGAGCATTGTGCTTTGCGGAGGTAGGTGGGTCGAGGGTAGGACGGTGGAGACCCCCACCCCACTTCTGCTGGGGGTCAGGGGGTCTTCCAGGGTACAAGTGGTGCTGGCACCCAAAGGTTTTTGGTAAATAGCTTTTCATTGTATTTAATATGTAACTTTGATATGGATCTAAGATTAGATTTAAATTTAAATAAATTTTATTACTTCACCCCCCCGAAATACATTGTTAGGCCTTTTTATGGGAATCTGTTGGATCCGTCATTTATGCAAAGATGGATTTGGCTCTTATTTTTAGCTAAACTGTTCCCGGTCGCTTGTATCGGCTATCGCCGTATGACCTTGGCAGGGCTCGGTCGGTGAGGTAAGTGCTGTCCGAATTAACCTTGGCCTTGTCAAGCTGGCCGCTTGACGTAATCAGGATGCTAGAGGCTGCCGTTTTTTCATAGAATGTGTGCATTTCTAATGGGTTTCGCCAATTTATAATCGCTGCGATAGATCGGCGCGTGCACTGTCGGGTATCCTGTAACAATGTGACGTTGTCTAGTACCGCAAGTAGAGAACGTATAATGCATTGAAACCAGCGTTGCAAAGTATGAGGTGGAAGCATTCTGGGAGAAAAGCTGATTGCACGTACTCGTGTGTGACGTGGGCCGTCACAGTCGTTCACGGGGATGGACATGCACGTGCGTGGCTCGTGCAGTACAACGTGGTGCCGACGTGGGTGGGTTTGCGTGGCTGGCCGTCACGTGCAGAGTCGCGTGCGAAGTGTACCGTGAGCGTACGTACAGTCAAGCTTGTGCCATGCTCGTGCTGTGTGCACGTGACAGTGCAGGTTGGCAAAGTGGTTGTTCGATACAACGTGTAAGTTTGCTATGAGTGATGCGGTGGAGTGGGATGCACGTCATAGCACGACAGTGTGGTGCGTGGTCTCGTTGATAGATGCGTGCACGATACAGTGCGCGGGCGGTGTGCACGTACACGTTGGCAGTTCTCTTGTGCTTGGCGGTACGAGGACGTACACGGTGCCGTGGTGCTGGCGCCGTGGTCGTGACCGTTAGCCTTGCTGTTTGCTCGTCATGGGCACGTGAAACGCTACACGTGCTCGGCTGCAGGTATGCAACGCTCGCTAGGCGTTTCTACAAGATGTGCGGGTCGAGATTCGATATGTTCGCTATTGTGACGACGGGTCCCAGCGTGCCTGGTCATGCATAGACTACATTTGTAGCGTAGACAAACAAACGTGACACTCGTGATTAGTGATGTCAGTACATACAAAAGTGTGTGCGTGCGTGTGATGCACGTAAATTAGGATAAGGGCTATCGCTTATCACGTTTGTTGATGGCCTGTAGACGATTGACAAGAATTGCAGCGTCACATATACGTCGCTGGCGGTTGGTAGCAACGTACCACGGTGAGGTGTTTGCGTTGGGCACGTACAACGGGTTGTGCGCGGCAGTGCAGTGTGCAATGTCCCGTGCGGTGACAAGTGACACCATATGTTTGGATGTAATCCAAGAGAAAAAATGTTTCCCATAGATACCTTTTCATCGTAACACAAAGTTATCGTGGGGTCGGTATGTCCGCCAGCACTGTGCGTATTGGTGCCGTAAGCTACTGGTCGCGTGCTCAATCGTGCGTAGGCTGGCACGTACAGTGGCCGAATTTTACGCAGTGCGTAGTCGAGGCCGCTACTAGCGTGGTGGTCAGACTTTGCTCGTTGCGAACAAGCGATGCTAGGTACGGCCGTGTCTTGTCTGTCACTTTCAGAGTGCAGCAAGTTTCTGTGGGGCGCCGTGCGTGTGCACGTACACGTCACGTGCGGCGCGGGTGGTGTGCACCGTAACGTTGCGTGCGGCGCTCGCTGGGTGGCGTGTAGCACGTACACGTGCCGCGCGGGTGCGCCGTGCGACGTACACGTGCGCGCCGGCCGTTGGCGTGCAGTACACGTGGGTTGGTGCGCGCCCTGTGAACGTGACACGTGCCGGGCTGCGCCGGCCGCGTTCCTGTGCGTGCTGGTTGCGCGGCCGTGTGCACGGTACACGTGCTGTGTGCACTTTCCATCACCCTCTTTTGATCGCCACCAACATTTCTCATCCTTCAGTCTCGCAGTCATTGGAGGCCCCATGTTCGGTGAAAGGTATGGTCTTGACTTCTTTTTTGCTAGTTTTCTTGTGCACTATCGGACATCATCATGCGCTTTAAAGTTCTCCACGACTATGTTTGTTGGCCCGGTGACAACTTACGCGCACACATGACAAGCACTGCACACACAGGTCATACTAGTGCGCATTGGGTCATACTCTCCTAGACCACGGTATGGGGACTTTTCGCAGGCCCAGGAAGGCTACGCTAACTACATTTTCGTGCTGATACGATAGGACTACGTGGCCTCTAAATGTTCCTTCTTGCGATTACCGTTTACTTGGGGGTGGAGGTGCCGAGCGACCAGACTTCCAAAATCTGTCCAATAAACACTTTGTGACTTGTTTTATACTATCAGGATAGGACGGTGTCCTACTAGTAGTTCAATTACTATTTGTATGGACTGCTTAAGTGACACACCGCACTGCAGATGTGGTTGCGTGTACTCAATACCTCCCTATGAGAGCTATAATGATTAGTGTTTGGTACTTTGCTACTCAGAGTTCATCCTCAGGAAATTTCCGTATGGTATATCTCTAGTTGTTTAAGCGATTTCGTTAAATGGATGACTGGGTTCGTGAGCCCAGTTGCTTATCATGTTTCCACCTGTAATGCCGTGGGGTAATCAGACTAGTATGGCTGTATGAGGGTAGGCTAGCGGGATCTACTTGTACTCGCGCGTCTAAGGCAAATTGCTTAATGGGATGAGTAGATCTATCACTATAAGCTATCGTTTGGATGCATTGGTTGTGGAGTCTGCTCAAGACTCTGCCACCGCCGGGGGATACTAGTAAATCGATGTTTTTCGTTTTATAGAGTGAACAATGGGAATTGAGAGACGGTCAGAGGCAACATGGAAAAATAATCTTAACTAAAAGTCACTCCAGGCACTCACGGAATTCTGAGAGGCAGCTATTACTATTACTGATTTTACTAGTCTCGGACTAAGGAGCCTAGCACCCGTGTGAGTCGCGAACCTTGCATTTCCAGACGCAGTACTGGGACAAGGCCTTGACCAGCTAAAATTGGCGGTCACACTATGACGAAAGGCCAATTGTAGCGAGAATCTGCTCCCACTTTACCAAGCTGCTAAAACGGAAGCTCGAGAGCCGCTCAGAAACCTGTCCATGACCGAGTGTCAATGCCTCGACGCTAATATGCAGTAGTGAAACACCAATTGAGTCACGGCGTGTATAGTGTGTCTCACTAACTGTGTGGCTATCCCAGCGTCGTGGCGAGTTGCCTTGATAAACGGGGTGTGCTATCCGATTCGATGGCTACCTCGCAGGAGCAAAGCTGCTATAGATCTTTCATTTGTACACATCGGTGAAAACCGCACCTGTTACTGCTTAGCAAGTAATGCACAATTACGCGGTACCACTCGCAGAGTAAGTGGTGAGCTCAGGAAAATACTGGACGCAGCACCAACTGTTGAGCAATGTACGGCATGCGCAGTGAATCCAGTAAAGGTCGATATTGCGGCGTGTATAGGGGGACACCGCCGACAATTGTGAATGCAGTGACCCTACCTCCGGCTGATGAGTAGAACACGTATCGCTGATTCAAGAAGCAGAAATTAATTCATTACCGTGGATAGAGTTGCCCATTGAATTGAACAACTGACTGTATAGGCATTGAAGTGATCAATGCACTGTATGGTCACGACAAAAAATCACATACGAGATGACGTGTTGAGTGGAGAACACTTCAACCGTTACATTATTAGAAACGCAAGGTATATATGGCGGAGAACCTGTCCATTGAATTACTCTTGGATCTTGATTATATTACTACAGTGTGGGGGACGGATGACAAGGGCGGAGGGTCGCAGGGGTCCGGGACGGCCCCCCCTGCTGGCTCGGCAGGAAAACGCATTCTGAAGTGGGGTCTAATTTTCAAAAGATTTCGGCCTTCGGAGCCCGTCCCCAAGGACCCCCTTGTCCCGTGCTCGCAAGTTTGGGTTCACGGTGTTAGACCCCGTCCTCCCTCTTCCTGGTTACATAATCCTGTACACGCCCTGTTAATATGAATGTAATTTTGTATTGTGATAATAAATAAATGCATGTAATATCCATGATTATAAATAGTTTATAAACGCAAAATGAATCACAATTTTGTGATGGCTACGATGGCGCTCACCTTGCTTTATATTGTTTTATTAGCATTAATTCATTACTATCATATAATATATAATACAATAGTGATAAATCATAATGTTCATAGCAGGCTTTCTTCATATAAAAGATATTGTCTAATAAAATCTTGTAAACGAACCAGACGAGTGTGACACCACAGAGTTTGTTAATGCTGCGCGTGTCTACCGGGGTATAAACTATGCACGTATTAACCTTCGCGCAAACCCTACCTAATTTGACTAATTATTTATTAAATTATCACAACCACGCCTTATGGCCAGCTCTATTCACTTCACATACCTAACGAAATGAGCAGAACAAATGCGGCTGCTGAAACCTGGACTGGACTAATGGGCATCATTCCATGTTTTTGCCAAAATTGCTCTTGTCTAACAGTACCGATGGCATCGCCTAGACAACAATAGGGACGCTTTAACTGGGGCATAGCAGTTACACAACCTTACCAATTTGCAATCATGGTGCGGTCAAGACGCGTTCCTGAGTTATCTGTTTCCTTACTGCGTAAGGCCAAATGTGACGGACGGACAGACGTACGACGGACGACGACCCATGCATGGCAATAGCTCAGCTTGACGATGTCAAGGTGAGCTAAAAATCCGATGTTGGCATCACCTTTGTATATATAATACACGTTTTCATAATATCAGGAGAACATAACATGAACATAGTTTATGTGCTCTTGGTTATATACAGGGTTCTCCAAGGGCACTTATAGCCCGCCAGGCTATCGTCGAGCCCCGCCATCCTAAAATGCACCCGCCACGCTAAATATCATAGCCGCCATGCTGGTGTATACACAAGAAGTTCAAACAATATTATTATTACATTACATTATTTAATACACGTTGGTCTCGATGCTACGGGTACGGCAGTCCCACACACAAGTACAAACAGTCTCCCTATCCCTAGGCTAACCTTAACACTAACTCTAAACTGACTCGGCTATCTTATATATACGCGTGTTATAGTACCAAAATTAATCTATGATGTATAACCATTTGCTTTCAATATTTTGCATCTGACCTACTGACAATCAATCCCAACCAACTGGTGTAGGCTATAGCTGGCACAATAATGTTCATTTTCATACTTCGAGTGTTTTCTAGCTCATCAAGAAATAATTATTTTGAATTTTCCGATGGCTTTCCCCATACAAAACAAACATTTTCACCCTTCAAATTTACACACAGAGTGTCCCAGATTGCATCTCAGAGCTTCTACAATTCAAACATTTTCCGGGGGGCATGCCCCCGGACCCCTCCCCCCAGCAGTGAGTAGCACCCCCATGCTATAATTTAAAAGCTTGGAGAACCCTGATATAGTGTGACCTTGTGTGAAACGCATGTACGGGGGGTACCCACACATATACGCACTCATAAGAATCCGTAACGCATATATACGGTATGCATTCCCTTCGCAATAATCTGGAGATATAAGATGGGTAATTTACAACTACATGCAAAACTCTGCAGCAGTCGCGCTTATTAACACATTTTCCTGGAAAGCCGCTGGGAATTTTCGTCGCGTGTTGCACGACGACACAGCGAAGAAGCGTATACTAGGAAGCATCACGATAACAACTAGGAAGCTGACAGCCTCATGCAAGCACTGCACGCAGCAAGACACCGGAGTGTATTACAAAATTTCCCATCGGCTGCATGATAGTTTCAACTGCGACGACGTATACGAATTGATGTTGCACGAACGCGACAAAAAAAAAAGATTCCTGCTAACTATATACTGAATAAGAGCAGGTTATACTATACGGTTAACTGTATCCCACTGACGACTATAGCTCGTACCTGCGAGGCCGCCGTTAATTAACATAATATTATTTCTTGTTCTCGTGACTACGCATTTCAGTAACGTAAAACGCCTACCACAGACATGGGCATTAACAAGTTGGATGATTCCTCAATAAAGATCAGATAATTTAACTGCTACAGATCGGGAGAAATGTGTAAAAAATTGCTTCCTTAACGCAAATAAAAAGCTGACTAGTTAATTTTTAACTGTAAAGTAGAGACTATGAAGCCATGAAATGCATCATCGCAGGTGCGGTACAAAGAACGCACCTGACTACGTGTCTGACGAGGGTGGGTGAACGTGACAACATCTTCGTAAGACCCTAATTATAGAGGTATATTTATAAGAGTCATTAGACCCCTAAGCATAGAAAGAGTAGGAACAAGACGAGCCTATACCACCTCATAAGACAGTAAATATGAGGGAGTCCGTAAAAGTGTCAATGCATCACAGCCACAGGACACGGAGCATGTGGATGGGCGCGTGAATAATATCATTCCTGTCTGTATGGCTTTTCCTGCCCTTTGTTGTATTATATCAAGAGTACATAATAGAGATTATAATTAAAGCTCTCTACAAGGTATTCTATTTGCCCAACATACTGATTGATTGGTAACATCGGGGCCCTCGCAAAAACGCAAATCGACACTCAGAGAAATAGCCCGTTTCAGTGCAACTGCAGACACAAAACAAGTGCCGCGGAGCGACAGCGCTCATCTAACGTCTACTGCGGTGACTCTGTGGTGGAGTGGTGGGATTCTAGTAAACCCTGTTAGTCCCAAATGTGTTCACAAACGCGCCGAAACAGTAGAAGGCACAGGGATGGTATCAGGAACCATCTCAAAGGAATGTTCGTTGGGATCGTTATGAAAGTTGCCACGAGATGGCGCGTACGTTTAAGTGTCTCAAGATTAAAGATGGAAGCTCCCATCGTACGTAGTAGCAACAACTATTTGCAAGACAGAATAGGTAAGCACTCATCCATTTACCTACGCAAGCCTACAGGCTGAAATAGAGAGCTGCCACCTGTAACGCAGGCAAAATCGATACTCAATCGCTCCGTCAGACCATGTCCTCAGAAAATGTCTAAAATATGCCCTGTGCCCCATTGACCTTTGACCTGTGACCTCCAATTTCGGCACAGTGATGGCTTTTCCAACCATGGTGCTATATACACCGACTATCACGAGCCTATATAGGTCGAGCTATTTAGATTTGTGCCGCAATTCTGCATTTCCTCCCTATACCTTAAGTTAAGGAAGGAATGTTCCCCCTTCTTTTACACCTCTTGACCTTTGACCTTTGACCCTCAGCTTCGACATCCCAACTCGTTTTCGGATTACTCCCCCACGTCCCGAATATCGTGACCGTACGTCGAGCGGTTAAGATTTGTGCCCAACTGTTGACGCACGGGCGGACGCACGGACGCACGGACAATCATGCGATTCTACAAGCTGCATCTGACTACGTCAGATGAGCTAACTAGACAGAGGGCACTCACGGAGAGTGCACATCTCCGCCAGCTCGCTCGCTCGTAGCAGCCGCTCGTTGCTGCTGCTCGCTCACATGTACACGCTCGCTGGCTCGCTGCGCTGGCTGGCTGACACGCTAATATCGATCGCGCGAACACACGAACACACTAACACAAGAGCGATCACAGGTTTAAACCTCCTCCAACTACGTTGGGCGCAGGTAACGAGAGTACTGCCTACTGAGTATGGAAGCCACACCGTAGTGATGTCACGATCATCGATTATACTCGATCATCGGTTGAATAGTGGCTCGAACCAAGCGCTTGGTTATGGAATCCATAATCGATTTAATCGGAAAAAAAAAAACAGCAGTAACATGTATATACACACAGGTAGTAAACATGGCAAAGACAAACAGTTAAGACAGGGCTAAACAAGCACATACTGCACCACGTACATGCGCGAACGACGTTACGCACACGCAGGCATTCAAACCCGAGTAAGGCCGATTGTAATGATCATCGGTTACTTGGGTCAACGCTGATATCGATTACGACATTACACCGATTGCAACACTACCACACCGTCAGCGCGTACGCTTACCCGAGTAAAACCGTCTGGAGTACAGAGCTGGGGGGAGTGTGTTGTCTCAGATGAAACGGAAAATACGCCGGGTTACGAATAAGATAGAAACTATATTTATAATTATATATATTAGAATTATGATAATAATTATACAATTAAATATTTATATATAAAAAAAATTTGTACTTTAGTTGCGATACACTCGGTGATATGGGAGCAATCAGCCAGTTAAAGAGTCCCGCGTTCCTGAAGGGTAACAGTAGGGGGCACCTATGCTGAGACCTTTCACACTATATATCACGCGCATTGCACCTTAGCGTTACAAAAAATTATCGAAAAGTTAACTCATTACACAAGGCGTCCGATATTATAAATCATTCCATTACAGACGCGGACGCAATTAATACGCAAATTGATTAAATTGTGTAAGAGGTCTCGAACCAGGTGGCAGTGAAGGCGGGCACAATAGTTGCAGTATTATTTTCCGGCTGTCTGGTCGTTTGATATGGCGGCCCCTAACACATGTACCGATGATTGAATTCAGCGCCCAAGGTGGTATAACTGTTCCAATGTCAGAATACGCGATAAAATACGAATGTGTTTTGCTCGGAACGCGACGAGGCCATTATAATGGGGCAATTGCACATGACACATAGCAACAACATGCGAAGGCCCGAGAATAACAATGCTTCTTGACAAACGCAATTGGTTTTTAGAAATCTGGTTGCTACTAGTTAGCTGATAGCGTCATTACTCGTATTCGGTCATACCGGAGCGGTTCGCCTGCGTTTCGCCGTCGCGGCAGCAAGAGCATAAGCCCGAGCTCATGGTAGCTCTAGTACTATTAGCCCGCTGATTGCTGCCGCAGGCGCTGCGCAGCGATCGCGCGGGAGCTATAGTACTAGAGCTAGAGCTATGGCTACTAGGGTGGCTCATGGTAGACGGTACACTACAATACGGCACCGACTCACGTTGATAGAAGCATCCACCACGTATCAGCTCACGTGGTAGTTGGCAATATGTATTGGCATACGTTATTGGCGATACGCTATTGGCCACGGTATTGGCACGTAATTGGCTTATACCACGTATTGTGATAAGCAGAACCTAGAATCTAAGATGTATATCAGATGATAATGTATATTCAATAACTGGCTGACGAAGCGCGTGCGCGCATGTAAGCGTGAGGCTGGTGAGTATCACCAACCCGCAACATACGTGCCCCGAGGCCTCTCGTTCTCCTTCAACGCTATGTTGGTATTCACGAACATTACAATATATATTCAATATGGTTCTAAATGTTCGTGGCTAACACGGACGGGTAACCACAAAGAACGCAGAAAGAGTCAGCTAGAACTGCTAGTCTGTGTACGTCCACGAGGACTGACGGCGCTGTAACAGTAGATCCAACAGCGCCATTAGGCATTGGAGCTTGCATGGCGTTTCAATGGTCTTTCACTGTGGCAATAGCCAGTTTTCATGCGCAATCATGACCGGCTTAGGTAGCAGTGTAATTATTCCACAGCTAAACTCCAAGAAGAGAAGACAAAAACCATGTATATCACAATCGGTAGGTAATATGCTTTTTTGCGGTTATACGAATAGTTTTGTCACTATTTATGTACACTGCTCCAAGACAGCGCTGAAATGTGCTCACTCAAACGTGGCTTGAATATATGGATAATCTTGGGTATCGACGCGTTGAAATGTATTCTCAGTTCAAGCAGATGCTTGTTCCTGATTTTTAACGTAGTTTCCATGTCGAGATCGTTAAAAACGAATGGTCTGCATTGCATTTATTTTCCATGCACGGCAATGAGAGAGTGGCATGAATCACTTAAACGGAGATCTTGGAGAATTACCAAAGACGAGGTATGCGGAATAAGGCAGGCAAGGGTCGACTGAATAAGCGGGATTTTTCCTTTGGTCCAAATTAATCCGCTATTCGAAATGATTAGCATTCCAGTCCATGGCATCTCATTTAGAAATCACTGTATTAAATATGCTGCCTAAGTAGTGGCTGATAACCAAGCATATGTTTTACAACAGTGACCGCTACGCTCCGTAAATTGAACCAATGCAATGTTGTGACCTACCCAACTTAGAGTCCACACATCACACAACTTTCTGGTCAATAGTCGGTCTTGGAAACATAGCACTGGTTTATCGAATGCCGTAACTGCCACCATTCTTCTGACGGTCATTGGAACTCAAAACCACTTACACAGTATGCTATATGCGAAAGGTTTCCTGGCTAATTTGCCAAAACAATACACCCAGTTTGGCGTAGATGCTGAAAAAGCTACACCCGTACAAAGCTCCAGCTGTGTAACACTGTTATGCAGCACCTTCAGAGTTCACATTGCCCCAAACACGCCGATTGCATTTCCCAACAACATACTATAACTAGATATGTACGTTCACATGTGGAAAATAAGCAAGCGTCCGTTTTTAGAGTTATCGGAACGCAAACAGTATCTGACAGTACAGGAGCAAAAAATGTCTTTAGCATGGAATACTATAATAGTTCTTCCCCTTTTATCAAATGGTGAAGCTATATAAGGAGAAAACATGCTTATTTAAAACCCATTATGTCCATTGTTCAATAATGAAAATACACTCTCTGATTATCATTTTGAAATATGTTATCAAGAACTTTGATAACCCACCCTGTTATTATCCTTAAATAAAAATAAAAAATCTGAGATCTACTCACCGAGAGCTAAGTAAATGAAACCATGCTTGCTAGCTAGACCTTGGCTACTTGTTCACCACCTAATAATGGTTAACTGCCCACGTGTCCGAGGAATATAGCGCATGAGTGGCCTTTACTAAAAACACGTTAGAAACATCGACAATAGAACTGAAAGCTTCCATCCTAACTGCTTCCCTAAAATTGCTGTGCAGATTAAGCACAGGATATTCTTTAGAACGGTTACTCCGGATTTGCATTCCTATACTGCCTGGGTTGATGAATGGAACACTAGACTCAAAACTGCCTTGCCAGAAGCTGAGCTTTAGTAACAAGAAAGCTCCTGCGTTCACTCATGCCAACTGCAAAATTGCGTGTTGTACGTGCCCTTAACACCTCCAGTGATGCAAAAGGCTTATCACGGAACAGGTTCGCCGGTTCTGGTTTTCTGCCACTTCTCTCTTCACCCTTCACACCAGGTGGCCCGATTTTCTCTTTGTTGTCTGGCATAGCATCTACTTCAGCTCTGCAGCTGGGGTGGTTTGTCACGCAGTATCCCTGGAACAGATTAGAAACAAGGTATAGTGATCGACTACTCGCTGGGCTACAGCGCTAAAGCCTGCTCTCTCTCTCTGGCTTTCTCTCATGGCGTGGCTGATGTCTACCATCTATTGCTAGGATTTATTATAAATTGCATGCGCTGATTTTCTATTGTTTGATTGTTCGGACCGCTGAACAATTCCGTGCATTTATACGGGAAAACGAGTTTCAATAGTCCAGGCATTATTTGATATTGACCTCTGGACAATTGCAACAGACGCCTGTCTCACACTGTTTTATGCTCTTGTGGAGGCAGGTCCACTATATATATCAAAAACTCTTAAGGAATCCTGGTGGTAGCAAGTTCCATGGCGGCCACCCTCTCTTTGAAAAATGGCGCCATACAACTGATATTTCTTATATGTCTGCTTTCTAAAACATGAGCGCTTTAGATTTAAGGCTGCTAACATACCATTTTCAGGGAACAAGAAATCAACATGAAACACATTTCGATAGCTAAACCTGCGCGCCAACAAAGCCGAACTGGCAGCCATTTTTCAAAATGACGCCCATAAACTGATATTTCCCACCAATAATCGTCCCACTTCTAAATGACTTAGGCATTTGATTTAAGTGCCTAAACTCATACATTTTCTGGGTGCCGGATCAATGACACACATTTCATAGCGTACATAAACAATCTTTGGCTTCGTTCACGAAATGTGCGCACTGTTTGAATTTGTTAGCAGGGAGAGCTCCACTTAGCCAATGCCATACATGCGGGAAGTACGTATCACATCCCAGTGCAGACGTGCATCAAGAGACTGTGCTGTGATACATCGGGGCCTAACTGTGCTTGCCAGACTTACAATTTCCAGACACGCGGTTTTCTTGCACATTCTTCTTTGGCTTCGGGCTGGGAAGAACAGCTCACCATGACTGGTAGGTTAGTGTGGTGGATGAGGCAGATCTTGTGTCATCTCCGTCGAGCACAGTATCAGGTGTCGCGGTGGCTTGCAGACTCGCAGGTGGCCGTTTAGCACTATGAGGGGGAGATCAGCGTCTCACCGTGCGGGAGGTGATGTGTCTGCAGTTCTGGTGCCGTAGTTTGGTGCTGCAGCATGTTGATGAAGCGTGGTTGTTTGTCATGTTTGCCAGGAATTGTTTCCTTCTTCTGTGGTGACCTGCATATTCTTATCAAAACGCTCGACCATTGCCCTCCTAGCATGCTCCTCTCTCGTATCGTCTCTGGTGTGCTTGTGTCTTTGTTCGAATGTACCTCATAGCCATCGAAACACGACTGGTTGTGCTCCATTACTTTCTTTGTGAACCTACTCTGTGTATGCGTGCAGATACCCTTGTATATTGAGCCCACGTTTCCATTGGAATGCCGCTGGACTAGGTGCCCCACCATCTAACACGTAAGTGGACTTGGCCCTGTGATCCTGGTGCCATCGTGTGTCAGACGTGTCCAGTAGGCATCCTGGCTGAGCACTGGCTTACTGGGTGGCTGTCGCGAAGGCAGCGAGTGATTGGAATCAACAGAGGCCGTGGGGGCGGGAATGCACAGCTCATAATTTTGAACACAGACTTTGACTCCAGATCATATTTGACTCAGTCCTCTGTAGCTTTATGCAAGCACTTGTCAGCTCACTGGAAAAAGCAGCTTGGGAGATCGCACTGTACTGCCACTCACCATTAATCGCTTTACTGCGGCATTTCGCAGCCAGCGGCGTGATGCCTGGATCCTTCCTTACTTGGTAAGTGTTGTAAGTCAGCAGCAGTTTGCCCATCCATCGTGCTTGGTCCATGATAGCTGTATCCAACAGTTCTTTTCGCTGAGGTCCACATGGCACTGTGCTGGCTTCATGCCACCCTGTCGGAGACTGCTGCGGCCCGAGCTTCGGATCTAAGCTGAAGCGGTGTTTCTCTATGCAGAATGTATACGCTGCATGTGTGGTCTTTCATGTCACGTGCTTGTCTAGCATTTGTTCATGTCCTTGTTTTGTTCACCAGTGTTGTAGTTGACACATGTGGTCTGCTGGCTATAGCATTGTTGAACTTCAGCACAGGCAGGCATGAAAGCAGCCATATTGCAGACGCTGTTGCTCACGTCATTGCCTCGCCTCTCTCGTGCAGGGCCACCGCTCTCGTCTCTCTCTCCTCATTCAGGGACCTGTTTGATAGTGCAGATTCCTACAGACGAGCCAGCCGCATAGGCGACATCACTTCTTCTGACAACATGGAACCTTTCTTCTGAATCGTTTGGTACAATCTGGATGCTTCATCTGAGCTGCTCATTTCGCTGCCACATAGCAGGCGGGCGCTAATTTACGGTTGTAGAGGGTTGTGGCCAGGAGGCTGCCAATGCGCTCCTGCTCCTGACAAACTTGCGTAGTTAGTGTTCACCATCTGCCATGTACTGTAGCGCAAAGTGGCTGGCAGCCCTAGAGGACTTTAGATTCGGTTTCTTTAGCAGCCTTTGGAGGAGTCCTTGCGATCCTGCGGTTAACACCATCAGCTTGAGAACTTCTCTCTGCAGAGCACCGGAATCTTCGCATCAGGTTCTGGTGTAGAGGGCAGCAAGTTCATCAGATCAGTGCTTTCTCAGTTCTGCCTGTGCGTTAAGCTCATCAGTCTGCGTGACACTGTTGCCCTCAGTGGTCTCCTCCACTTCATATCGGCTCTGCAGATTGGTTGCAGGGAGATGGCACAACACCAAGTTACGTACGGTCTGGACGAAAGGATCAAGGCATTCGAGTGCTGATCGAACAAGGCGCATGTCCTAACGTACTGCTGCGTGGCAATCCGCCTTGCCTGTCATCATGAAATGCTACCTCCGCAGTTGTGAATCTGCATAGATTAGCCTCCTGAATGCCTGCAGTCCTGATCCAGCATGAGCTAGTGCCCGATGCTTCCCAAGAAACTCATTTATGTGTGAAAGCCTCCCAGGCCGCCAAGACTATGTCATTTAATAAACTTCTTTGTGGGCTCAGTCTCGATTTTGAGACATGAGGGCTTTCGACCATAGTAGTTCGGTCAGGTGATGGGAGGAAAATTTTGGGGCGGCGTATATACACCATGGCGACGAGCATGCTCACACACAACTTAGTGTGGAATAAATGCACGTTGTGTGAACAGGCACCATGATATCTGGTTTTTGGCTGCCATTTCAGCTTTTTGACATCAGGATTTAGCTTATTGAAATGTGTAGTCATTGGATTCCTCGGGCTTTCCTGGAAATGTATTGTTTAGCCACCTTAAATCGAAAGCTCTATGTTATCAGGGGTGGTATAACATAGGGGCTAGTGTGATCATCCATATAAACAAGGGAGATTGCGTCAGTTTACTAGCTTATAATACCCTACGGTATTTACTACTGGCGTAACTCAGGTCCAACTGAGCTCAGAAGTCGGACAGACAGTTACATTCGCCCATCATCGTCACGGGGAAAAAAAAAAAAAAAAAATCGTTTCTCGCTAGACCCCGCAATCGGCAAGATACACGCCTAAAACCCAACGACACGATTCTGCCATATTCTATTGGCCAATTAAATCCACCGCCAATAGCGCGCCTCTATAATGAACAAAAGGCAGCTTACAACCAGCACTGTCCACGGCTTGCGCTTCACGGCGAGGCGCTGTGGCTCGCAGAGAGATTTTCAAGCCGATTCTGGCTGTTCTGATAGCGATGGGCGTCGCTGTGGATGGTATTGGGGGGGCATGCCAGCTGTATTGCCGGCATGCCGCGTATGACAGAAGGATAACATATGTCGGCTGTACCGCGCTGTCAAATTGCGTTATTCTCGCGCCGAGTGTTGCCGTTGCATGCCTAATCACCCTGACCGAGCCACAGTAGCCTCGCCGTGGAGCGCAAGCCGTGGACAGTGTGCGTTAGTTAGCTGCCTATTTGTTGATTCATAGGCGCGCTCTACGGTTGATAAGGGCCAAAGATTCCGCGAGATTCGTGTGTAGTGTTTAGGTTGTCTTTCTTCGGATGTTGCGGGTGTCTCGAGGGGCCAAAGATTTCGTACAATGAGGGGCGATGTCTGTGTCCGATTTGAGTCAGTTGGATTCGAGTTACGCGTAGTAATTCGTAGGTATCTATAAGGCTAGTAAATGGAACACGAATTTGCCCTTGTTTATTGTAGGTTCCACTCCTCCTCAATTATACGACTCCTTGATGTTATTTAGGAAGCGGAGATGGAAGAAATATCAATGTTGTTTAGTGACGAGACCATTATTGATAAAATGGCCGCCATGGAACTTCCACCACCAGTACCTCGCTTAAGAGTTTTGCATATTGTATATACGAGGCAATATATTTTGCGGTATAAAACAGTTGACAGACTTTCTGTTGCAATTGGTCCGAGGTTGACCCCATTTTTTTCACGAAATGCCTGGACTATTAGTTTTTAGATTGTGTATGACTATTCTGTAGATACAAATAAATCTATAGATAAGACTAGCATATTTAAGCATGCATATTGCTCAACATTTTAGCATAGCCAGTATAAAATTCATACATGAAACTGATTTACTTACATGTATTCATGCATTATAGCATGAATATGCACATTATTAGAAAAATAGAAACACAAATGCAGTTGCTTACAGAGTTTCCTGAGCTAACCACTTAAAAAATTCATTATGCACATAAATTAAAATTTTTATTTTAACTAGAAATGGTAAAAGGCTTATGGCCACACAGCATGACTAACATAAATATATGGTTTAATTTGGTGTATGGCCCACAGTGTGTTAGCCAGAGACCCGTCTGTACCCGTCATTTGGACGGCCTATTCTTGGATGAGACAGATGAAATTTGATAGAGACGGCATAAGGGCGGCCCAATTTTATATATTATACACCTTGTATAACTGCCAACAGTGCTTATAAGAATATAAAATCAGTCTTTTTGGCATTTCAGACTAAATTTCCTCCATTTTAAGGTACCCCCCTAGGTAGCCACAAGTTCTCTTCTCGCTTAACACTACGTTGGCACACGGACAACAGTTGATACGTGTAACAGTCAGAGAGCCTGGTCGGTTTACCCCCTAGGGTGCTTCGCGCCCACAGCATCCTCGCTTTGCTCAGGTGGTGAGACTCCCTGATTTTTTTCCCTGGCTAACACCCTGGTGGCCCAACTATCCTAAGTCAGCAATATACCATGGATTCTTAGAACGAATGAATGACTATATATATAGTGTTGAGAAACTGAAATGAAACAAATCAAATTGGACTTCATATTATATGGACCCTAGCTGACAGATACATGTACTGTAACATTTTCGGCTATAACGTGGTCGCCGTACAGAGTACCAATTATCCTATTATCAACATATCGCCTATTATAAATTTGACGATCTTTGTGGTTCAACAACTGAAAAAGAATGAGAGCATGTACATATTGCCTATTGACATTGTATTGGTATCTAGCAAGTTAACTGGCTTTGGTAGCAACCACAGGCACTTGGAATGTCTCAATAAAAAAAATTTATGGTAAATAAACACAAAATGTACCAAAGTCTTAATGTTTCTCTACTCTATTTCGCCTATAATTCACCTGTAAATGCCGGTCAAATGCTCATCTGCAACACACAAGTACACCGTACGCTAGACCGAATAATTCTGTCCCATATAACCTTTTTTATATTTTGGTGAGGGTTATATTGGGACAAACGGACAATCATGCGATTCTACAAGCTGCATCTGACTATACGTCAGATGAGCTAACTATAGACAGAAGGCACTCACGGAGAGTGCACATCTCCGCCAGCTCCCTCGCTCGTAGCAGCCGCTCGTTGCTGCTGCTCGCTCACATGTACACGCTTGCTGGCTTGCTGCCCACTCGCTCGTAGCAGCCGCTCGTTGCTGCTGCTCGCTCACTCGCTCGCTGGCTCGCTGTGCTGGCTGGCTGACACGATAATATCGATCGCGCGAACACACGAACACACTAAGTTAACACAAGAGCAATCACATAACCTCCTCCAACTACGTTGGGCGCAGGTAACGAGAGTACTGCCTACTCACTGAGTATGGAAGCCACACCGTCAGCGCAGTACCTTACTGAGTAAAACCGTCTGGAAGTACAGGCTGGAGAGGGTGTGATCTCAGATAAACGGACAAGTACCCGGGTTACGAATAAATACGAATATATTATAATTGTATAATTAGAATTTATGATAATAAATTATACAATTAGAATTTATAATAAAAAATTATTTAATTGCGAATACACTCGGTGTATGGGAGCAAATACAGTCAGTAAATGAGTCCCGCGTTCTGAAGGGAAACAGTAGGGGGCACCTATGCTGAGACACTTCACACATATTATATCACGCGCTTGCACACTACGTACAAAAAAGTTATCCGAAAAGTTAATCCATTACACAAAGGGGTCCAATTATAAATCATTCCATTACAGAGCGGACCAATTATAACGCAAATTGCATTAAATTGTAAGAGTTCTCGAACCCACGTGCAGTGAGAGCGGAGCAACAATAGTTGCAGTATATATTTTCCGGCTGTCTGGCTCGTTTGAATGGGCCCCTAACAACATGTACCGTGATTTGAATTCAGCGCCCAAGGTGGTATAACTGTTGCCAATGTCAGAATACGGATAAAATAACAAATCGTGTTTTGTCGGACGCGACGAGGCATTATAATGGGGCAATTCACATGCACACTAGCACACATGCGAGGCACGAGAATAAATGCTTCTTGACAAACCAATTGGTTTTAGAAATTTGGTGTACTAGTTAGTATACGTCATTACTCGTATTGGTCATAATCGGTAGCGGTTCGCCTGCGTTTCCCGTCGCGACCACAAGAGGCACTAAGCCCGAGCTATGGTAGCTCTAGTACTATAGCCCGCTGATTGCTGCCGCAGGCCTGCGGCAGTGATCCGCGGGGCTATAGTACTAGAGCTAGAGCTATGGCTACTAGGTTGGCTATGGTAGACGTACACTACAAATACGCACCGACTCACGTTTGTATAAGCATACCACGTATACCACGTATTGGTATTGGCATACGTATTGGCATACGTATTGGCCACGTATTGGCCACGTATTGGCATTATACCACGTATTGGTATAAGCAGAACCTAGAATCTAAGATGTATATCGATGATAATGTATATTCAATACTGGCGGAAGCCTGCGCGCATGTAAGCGTCAGGCTGTGAGTATCACCAACCCCGCAACATACGTGCCCCAGGCT
Organism: Priapulus caudatus; assembly: GCF_000485595.1. Taxonomy (NCBI): domain Eukaryota; kingdom Metazoa; phylum Priapulida; class Priapulimorpha; order Priapulimorphida; family Priapulidae; genus Priapulus; species Priapulus caudatus. Next base: position 274,906 of record NW_014577348.1, read on the forward strand.
CTCTTCTCTTTACCTATGTGGTATTCCAAACATTACAAAATATATATTCCAATATGTTCTAATGTTCGTGGCTAACACGACGGGTAAACCACAAAGAACGCAGAAAGAGTCAGCAGAACTGCAGTCTGTGTACAGATCCACGAGGACTACGGCGCTGTAACAGTAGATCAACAGCCCATTTAGGATTTGGATGCTGCATGCGTTTCAATGCGTTTCACTGTGGCAATAGCCAGTTTCATGCGCAATCATACCGGTCTAGGTAGCAGTGGTAATTATTCCACAGCTAAACTCCAAGAAGAGAAGGACAAAAACCATTATATCACAATAGGCAGCTAGTAATATGCTTTTTTGCGGTATACGATTTTTTGTCACTATTATGTACAGCTGCTCCAGACAGCCTGAATGTGCTCACTCCTAAACCGTGGCTCTGAATATATGGAATATCGTGGGTATCACGCGTTGAATGATTCTCAGTTCAGCAGATGTTGTTCTGATTTAACGTTAGTTTCCATGTCGAGATCGTTTAAAAACGATGTCTGCATTGCATTTATTTTTCCATGCACCAATGAGAGAGTGCATGATCGCTTAACGGAGAATTCTTGATGAATTACCAAAGACGAGGTATGCGAATAAGGCAGGCAGGGTCGACTGAAAGCGGATTTTTCCTTTGTCCAATTAATCCCTATTCGAAATGCATTAATTAGCAATTCCCAGCCATGCCACTCATTAGAAATCACTGTATAAATATGCTGCACTAAGTAGTGGCTGTAACCAAGCATATGTTTTAGCAAACAGTGACCGCTACGCTCCAGTAAACTGAACCAATGCCAATGTTGTGACCTACCAACTACAGTCCACACACACACAACTTCTGGTGAATAGTCGGGTCTTGGAAAACATACACTGGTTTACCGAATGCCAGTAATCTGCACCATTCTTCTGAGTCAATTGCAACTCAAAACCATTACAAGTATCTATTATGGCAAGTTCCTGGCTAATTTGCAAAACAATACACCCAGTTTGGTAGTGCTGAAAAAATACACCCTACAAAGCTCAGCTGTGTAACACTTTAGCAGTCACCTCAAGTTCACATTGCCCCAAACACGCCGATTCATTTCCCACACACATATAACAGATATGTACGTTCACATGTGAAATAGCAACGTCCGTTTTAGAGTTATCGGAACCAACAGTATCTGACAGTACAGGAACAAAAAATGTCTTTAGCATGGAAATACTATAATAGTTCTTCCCCATTTTTCAAATGTCAGCTATATAAGGAGACATGCTTATTTTAAACCCATTATGTTCATTGTTCAATAATGAAAATACCCTCTCTGATTATCATTTTGAAATATGTTATCAAGAAACTGATAACCCACACCTGTTATATCCTTAATAAAATAAAAAATTAGACCATACTCACCGGAGCTAAGTAAATGAAGCCATGCTTTCTAGCTAGATCCTTGGCTACTTGTTCACCACCTATAATGTTAACTGCCCACTTGTCCGAGAATATAGCCGCATGAGTGGCCTTTACTAAAAACACGTAGAACATCGACAATAGAACTGAAAGTTCCATCCTAACTGTTCCCTAATTGCTGTGCAGATTAAGCCAGGATATTCTTTATGAACGGTTACTCCGGATTTGCATATCCTATGACTGCCTGGGTGATGAATGAACACTAGACTCAAACTGCCTTGCCAGAAGCTGAGCTTAGTAACAAGAAAGTCCAGCGTTCACTCATGCAACTGCAAAATCTAGTGTTGTAGTGCTAACACCTCCCAGTGATGCAAAAGGCTTATCACGGACAGTTCGGGTTCTGGTTTCTGCCACTTCTCTCTTCACCCTTCACACCAGGCCCGATTTCTCTTTGTTGTCTGGCATACATCTACTTCAGCTCTGCAGCTGGGTGGTTTGTCAAGCAGTTCCCCTGGAACAGATAGAAACAAGTTTAGTGATCGATACTGCTGGCTTACAGGTAAAGCCTGCTCTCTCTCTCTGGCTTTCTCTCATGCGTGCTGATGTCTACATCTATGCTAGGATTTATTTATAAATTGCAATGCGCTGATTGTTCTATTGTTTGATTGTTCTGACGTGAACAATTCCGTGCATTTATAGGAAAACGAGTTTAGAGTCCAGGCATTATTTGATATGACCTTGGACAAATTGCAACAGACAGTGTCTCAACTGTTTTATGCTCTTGGAGGCGTCCACTATAATATATCAAAACTCTTAAGGAATCCTGGTGGTAGAAGGTTCCATGGCGGCCATTTTAAAAAATGGCCGCCATAAAACTGATATTTCTCTATATGTCTGCTTCTAAATAACATAGAGCTTTGATTTTAAGTGCTAAACATACATTTTCAGGGACAAGAAATCAAATGAAACACATTTCGATAAGCTAAACCTGGCCAAAAAGCCGAAATGGCAGCCATTTTTCAAAATGACCGCCATAAACCTGATATTTCCCAATATCTCCACTTCTAAATGACTTAGGGCATTGATTTTAAGTGCTAAACATACATTTTCTGGGGCCAGGAATCCAATGACACACATTTCAATAAGCTACATCAAACACATTGGCTAGCTTGTTCACGAAAGTGCGCACTGGTTTTGAATTTGTTGAGGGAAGCTCCCTTGCCAATGCCATACATGCGGGAAGTAGTATCACATCCCAGGAGAGCGTGCATGAAGAAGATGTGCTGTGATACATCGGGGCCTAACTGCTGCTTGCCAGACTTCATGTTCCAGACACGCGGTTTCTTCACATTCTTCTTTGGCTCGGGTTGGAAGAACAGGTCACATGACTTGAGGTTAGTGTGGTGGATGAGCAGATCTGTGTCATCTCCGATCAGCACAGTATCAGTGGTGGCTGCAGACTCCACTGCCTTTAGCACTATGAGGAGATCAGCGTCACCTGCAGAATGATGTGTCTGGCAGTTCTGTGCCCGTAGTTTGGTGCTGAGCATGTTGATGAAGCGCTGGTTGTTTGTCATGTTTGCCAGGAATTGTTCCTTCTTCATTGTGACCTGCATATCTTCATCAAACGTCACCATTGCTCCAGCATTCCCTCTCGTACGTCTCTGGTGTGTTGTGTCCTTTGTTGATGTACCATCATAGCCATCAAACACGACTGAATTGCCTGTCCATACTTCTTTGTGACATACTCTGTGTATTGCGCGCAGATACCTTTGTATATTGAGCCACGTTCCCATGGAATGCGCTGGACTAGTGCCCCACCATCTAACACGTAGTGGACTTGGCCTGTGATTCCTGGTGCATCGTGTGTCAGGAGTGTCCAGATAGCATCTGCTAGCACTGGCTTCTGTGGCTGTCGGAGCAGCAGTGTGGAATCAAACAGAGCTGGTGGGTAACTGCACAGCTCATATTTGAACACAGATTGACTCCAGATCATATTTGACTCCAGATCCTCTGTAGCTTTTGCAGCAATTGTCAGTCACTGGAAAAGCAGCTTGAGATCCACCTGTACTGCCTCACCATCAATCTTTACTGCCGATTTCGCAGCCAGGGTGATGGCCTGATCCTTCCTATTGAATGTGTAGTCAGCAGCAGTTTGTCCATCCATGTTGGTCAGGATAGCTGTTCCAACAGTTTTCGCTGAGTCCACATTGACTGTGCTGGCTTCATGCACCCCTGTCGAGATGCTGCGCCAGCTCGGATCTAAGCTGAAGGGTGTTATCTCTTGCAGATAGCTGATAACTGCATGTGTGTCTTTCATGTCACGTGCTTGTCTAGCATTTGTCATGTCCTTGTTTTGTTCACCAGTGTTGTAGTTGACACATGTGAGCTGCTGCATAGCATTGTTGACTTCAGCACAGGCAGGCATGAAAAGCAGCCATATGAGACGCTGTTGCTCAGTCATGCCTCGCCCTCTCGTCAGGCCACCGCTGGTCTTCATACTCCTCATCAGGACCTGTTTGATAGTGAGATCTACAGACAGACCAGCCCATAGGCGATCACTTCTTCTGACAACATGGAACCCTTCTTCGAATCGTTGGTACTGTACACATCTGGATGTTCATCCTTGAGCTTGCTCATTCGCTGCACATAGAGGCGGGCTAATTTGGTGTAGAGGTTGTGCCCAGAGGCTGCCAATGCGCTCTGCTCTGACAAACTTCCGTAGTATGTCCACCATCTCCATGTACTGTAGCCAAAGTGTGGCAGCCCTAGAGGACTTTAAGGATTCGGTTTTAGCCCTGAGGAGCTCCTTGATCCTGGTTAACACATCAGCTTGGCAGAACTCCTCTGCAGACACGGAATCTTCCATCAGGTTCTTGTAGAGGGCAGCAAGTTCATCAAGATCAGTGTTTCTAGTTCTGCCTGTCGTAGGCTCATCATCTGGTGACACTGTTGCCTCATTGGTCTCCTCCACTTCATATGGCTCTGCAGATGGTTGAGGGAGTGGCACACCAAGTACGTACGTCTGACAAAATCAAGGCATTCAGTGCTGCATCAACAAGGCGATGTCCTCGTACTGCTCGTGCAATAGCCTTGCCTGTCATCATGTGTACCTCCGCGTTGTCTGCATAGATTAGCTCCTAGAATACCTGCAGTCGGCTGATCCTAGCCATGAGGTGCCCGAGTGCTTCGCCAAGCACTCATTTATCGTGTGAAAGCCTCCCAGGGCGGCACAGACTATGTCAATTTAAAAACTTCCTGTGGGCTCAGTCTCGATGATCATGAGGGGCTTTCGCACCATAAGTAGTTGGTCCAAAGGATGATGATGGCCGTATAAGCAGCCATTGGCGACGGAGCATGCTCACACACGAAACTTCAGTGTGGAATAAATGCACGTTGTGTGACAGGCACCATAGATATGCTGTTTTTGCTGGCCATTTCAAGCTTTTTGATGCAGGTTTAGCTTATTGAAATGTGTGTGCATTGGATTCCTTGTCCCTGGAAAGTATGTTTAGCACTTAAAAATCAAAGGCTCTATGTTATCAGGAGTGTATAATAGGGAGGAGTGTGAGCATCAATAAAGCAAGGGAAATTCGTATTTAACTAGGGCCTTATAATACGCTTAGGCGATTTACTACGCCGTAACTCATACCAACTTGAGCTCAAATCGAGCACAGTACATTCGCCCATCATCGTACGAGAATCGTTTCCCTCGTAGACACCGCGAATCCGAAGATAACAGCCTAAACCAACGACTACCGATTTCTCCATTTATTCTTTGGCCAATAATCCACCGGCATAGCGCGCGCTATAATTCAAAGACAAAAGGGGCAGCTACTAACCACACTGTCCACCGGCTATGCGCTGCGACGGGCGAGGCGCTGTGGCATCGGCAGGGAGATTTCCAATCCGATGTCTGTGCTGATAGCCGATTGGGCGTGCGTGGCCGTGCATATGGGCATTGCCTAGCTGTATTGCCGGCATGCCGGTATGACCATAACGGCGCATACATTGTAGCTTGTGTACCGGGTCAAAGGTTATGCTCAGCGCGAGTGTTCGCGTTGATGGCCTAATCAGCCTCTGCAGAGCCCAGCAGTGCCTCGCGCGTGCAGCGGCAGCCCGTGGAGAGTGTGGTTAGTAGTCAGCTGCCTTTTGTTTGAAGTTATAGGCGCGCTCTACGGTTGATTAATGGCCAAAGATTGAGACTCGTGTGGCGTATGTTTTTAGGTTGTATCTTCGATTGCGGGTGTCTAGGCGAGTGCAAAGATTTCCGTAGCAATGATGGGCGAATGTAACTGTGTGCCGATTTGAGCTCCAAGTTGGATGAGTTACGCGTAGTAAATCGTAGGTATTATAAGGCGTAGTAAATGAACGAATTTCCCTTGTTTATTGTTTGTCAGCAGCTGCCTCCCTATTATCAGCCGTGATGTTATTGTAGACGGCGGAAGATGATAAAAGAATATCAGTTGTAATGGAGACCATTTTTGCAAAATGGCCGCCATGGAACGCTTCCACGTGCGATCACCAGGACTCCTTAAGAGCCTTCTTGATATGTTTTATAGAGGATATATTTGCGCTCGGGTATAAAAACAGTTGACAGACTTTCTGTTGCAAGTTGGTGCGGCGAGGTGAGCGCGCCATTTTTTTCCGAAATGCCTGGACTTATTAGTTGTTTAGAATTGTGTTGACTATTCTGAGATACAAAATAAATGCTATAGATAAGCCTAGCATATTTTAAGCATGGGCATATTGCTCAACATTTTAGCATAGCCAGTATAAAATTGACATACATGAAACTGATTTACTATACATGTATTCCATGCATTATACGCATGACAATATGGCACCTTATTCGAAAAATTAGAAACACAAAGGTAGGAAAACCGTTGCTTACAGAGTTTTCGCTGAGCTAAGCCACTTAAAAAATTCATCTATGCAGCAATAAGTTTAAGAATTTTTTATTTTAAACCTAAGAATGGTAAAAAGGCTTATGGCCACCACAGCAATGACTACATAAATATAATGGTCTTAATTTGTGTATGGCCGCCAGTGTGTTAAGCCAGAGACCGCGTCTGTAACCCGTCATTTGGACGGCCTATTCTTGAATGAGACAGGATGAAATTTTTGATAGAGACGGCATAAGGGCGCCCATTTTATATATTATACCGGCTTTTACACTGCGCAACAGTGGGCTTATTAAGACTAATAACAATCAGTCCTTTTTGCAATTTATTTTTTTCGCTATCTTTTTTTTTTTTTTTTTTTTTTTTTTTTTTTTTTTTTTTTTTTTTTTTTTTTTTATTTTTTTTTTTTTTTTTTTTTTTTTTTGTTTGTTTTTTTTTTCTTTTTTTTTTTTTTTTTTTTTTTGTTTTTTTTTTTTTATTTTCATTTTTTTTTTTTTTTTTTCAGACTAATTTCCTCCATCTTTAAGAGTATCCCCAGGTAGCCAAAGTTCTCATTCTCGCTTAACACTAAGCGTTGGCACACGGACGAACAGTTGCATACGTGTAACAGTCAGAGAGCCTGGTCGGTTTACCGCCCTAAGGGTGGCTTTCGGCGCCTAAGCAGCATCCTCGCTTTGCTCAGGTGTGAGACTCCCTGATTTTTTTCGCCGCTGGCTAACACCGCTGTGCGCCAACTAATCCTAAGTCAGGCAATATACCATGGATCTTAGAACGAATGAACTGACTATATATATAGTGTTTGAGAAACTGAAATGAAACAAATCAAAATTGGACTTGCATAAATTAATATGGACCGCTAAGCTAGCTGACAGATACATGTACTGTATACATTTCGGGCTATATACGTGCGTCGCGTACAGAGTACGCAATTTATCCTATTATGCAAACATATCGCCTATTATAAATTTGAATGATCTTTGTTGGTTGCAACCACTGAAAAAAGAATGGGTAGGCATGTACATATTGCCTATTGAGTATTGACATTCTTATGGTATCTAGAAGTTAATGGCTTTTGGTAGGGCAAGCAACACAGCAGGCATTGAATGTCTCAATAAAAAAAATTTATGGTAAATAAACACAAAATGTACCAACAGTCTTAATGTTTGCTCTAGCTCTATTTCGCCCTATAATTCACTCTGTAAATGCGCGTTTTCAAATGCTCATGCTGGCAACACAGCACAAGTAATCCGTACGTCTAGACGAATAATTCTGTCCCATGATAACGCTTTTTTTATATTTGGTGCAGGTTATATTGGAGCAGAACGTGGGGGTTCCATTGAAATTTTCGTGAGAATCGGCATGCGAAATGGAAGCAATGGCGCTGCTATAATGCCGGCCCGTACGCCGCTAATTGGCGCGAAAAAAAACGCTACGTCGTTCCGTTCTAGCATGGGCTTACTTTGCTAATGATATGTTGTATACTCGTATACATTCCTTGCAATCGTTATTTACTGTGCTTTAACAAGATTGTTTTTCAGAGACCACCCGCTTCAATTAAACTTTAGTAAATTACGTTGGCCATTTACAAACAACTCAGACGTCAATCACAGGCCGAGTGCTATCAGGCCTCCATGCGAGCGCACAGATACAAGCGAGAACCATGGGGCTATTGCTAATACTCGGCTGTGATTGGTCTGAATTGTTTTGTAAATGGCCAACGTAATTTACTAAAGTTAATGAAGCGGGTTTCTGAAAAAATCTTTTAAAGAAGTAAATAACGATTGAAGTGAATGTATACAGTATACACATATCAGTAGCAAGGTAAAGCCATGTAGAAGGGAACGGTAGGTTTTTTTTCGGCGCCAATGAGCGGCGTACGGCCGCAAGGCAGCGGCCAGTGCATGCATTTTGCATGCGACTGCTCACGACATTTCAATGAACGCCGTTCTGTCCGGCAATATAAATTATATACGCCTCCACACAAATATAAAAAGGTTATTAGGGACAGAATTCATATCCGGTGCCTAACCGTACGCCAGCCCTGAGCTGGCGTGGCAGCAAACCACAATGAATGAATTCCTCATGCTGCTTGTTGTTTGTGTGCGGCCGCAGCAGCAGGGCGGGCGTGCGTGTACTTAATTGGGTGGTTTGGCAGATGAGGCATTTGAGGCGGCAATTTACAGGTGATTGATAGGCGAATTAGAGGTAGAGAAACATTAAGAACTCTTGGTAGCATTTGTCGTGTTTATTTTTACGCATTATTTTTTTTATACGAGGACGTTCCAAGTGTCCTGTGGTAATGCAAAGATTATACATTTCAACAATACAACTTATTGAAAATCTTATACAACTTGAACAAGTAAATTGTACTTATACAAGTCTTACAAGTCTTAGACCTCTTACAAATACAAGTCTTACTTACAAATACAAGTCTTACAACTACAAGTCTTACTTACTTACAAGTCAAGATTATACTTATAGTTATACTTAAGTTATAGTTATAACTTATACTTATACTATAACAGTAAGGATAAAGTAATACTAAAATGTGTCTATTTACCATGATATCTCGTATTTTCCAGAAGCAATGCAGGCCGTCGGCACGTCCACGATCGCCAACGTTCATGTCATGTTTACAAAGAACACGAGCGCGAGTGCGGTACACTCACTAGTTGATTGACGCGTAGCAACGACCAACTTCGAGACCTCGACACTCGACAGCTGGTCGATGACAATACGGACGTGACGAACAGGAAGTGGATTTTACCGCTAGAGTGTGCATCGTTCGGCGAAAAATGGCAGCGCCCGTTCATCTTTGTGGGAAAGCAATGTGGATTGGTAAATATACATTTTTATTCGTTACAACTTAGACGAGTAATTAAAACACTGTAACACATAAAAGATTACAATCCGTGGCTACCGTATGTTTAGTAATGACTATCGCCTAGCTACGACACTGCTGCTGAGTCACAGTGAGTGGAATTTAATTGGGTTGATCAAAGATTGTGTGCTAACGCTCATGATAGCCTATTAGTATTAGGCCTAATTTGTGTTCTGACCGAGTTTTAGACATTTCGTGTCATGAAATTCACACAAAATAAAAGGTGATGAGAAGGTATTTCAGAAGCCGTAAATGTAGTTTTTTGTCATGTAGGTAAGATGTTAATGTATAATGAAGCAAGATGTGTAGATATTTCTTAGTATTTCAATGTTAAACATTTAGGAACTTTGCAAAAGTTGTTGTACAAAAGTTTCCCACATATATGATAGCCTATTAGGCCTTAAAATAGCGTCAGCTTATAAAAATTCTTAGGGCACAATTTATTGGTCTATAATACTGGGTGGATATTAAGTTACATCATAATTGTAATAATATAATTTAATTGGGTCGATCAAAGATTGTGTGCTAACGCTCAGTTTATGATTGAGTAATGCTAACATCACACATTTGTGTTCAATTTATAGCAAGACTGACAAACTCTATGAGAAGTATTTACTTCAAGAAGTCATCATCTGTAAGCCACATGCTTTCGCCTCGCTTACTGTCAACCTCCACGCATGAAGAGACAGTTGTGCCGCACACGACAGCAAGTGATGCCTTCCAGCCCCATGCTGTATGCAAAACCAATGAACATGATCCCGTAAGTATATATGGGTGATTTACGTGTTACTGGACATCAGTTACTAACATCATATGTCAAATTAAGGTGAAGGGGATCACACATTAAAGCATGGAGTATTTAAGTCTGGACTCACGTTGAGTTTGGTTCCTGGCACTTCATATGAGAGTCATGTAATATTACTTTGTATATATACTAGGTTTAACAAATTCAAGTGGTTGTTTATAATGTGGATGACATTCTTTGTATTGCTCAATATATGGCTATAATGAACTATTATATGTACCAAGTTGTGAATATATCATTTTCAATATGCCCATGTGGGCATTCATAACAGAAATTTTCTTTTAGGATAAACACACCGAAAACCACATGTCCCTGTTCTATAAGGTTCAGGAAGATGAGATCAAACGGTTATTTGGAAGCGGTGGACTTGAAAGGCAGTTTCTAATCCAGGTGCATATAACCTGTTATTTCTATAATAATGAAGATAGTACTGTAAAATAAGTACACAGCTTAATGCATGATTGGGCATTTCACTAATACAAGGAAACTTTATATCATTTTTTGTTTTCAACAAAAATATGGATTCCTCGAAAGTTAGTGATGTACTTAATTGTGATTTGAATTCTATGGTATTCAATTATGTTGCTGTTACCTGTTTGTTGTTTACTTGTTAATCCTGTTTAAATTGTAGCTTAAAACGTTTCAAGAATCCTGTTTCATGGTTAGACAGCCTGCATTTGAAGTGATCAACTATCTTAAGCAAAGTGACTACAGTAACCCTGCAATACGTTATGTACTATGTATGTATGTAAAATGGCATAAACTTGAAATTAACATGAATTATTTTCTGCAACTCAATAGCACTGGTTTAGATTTATAAGTGTAAATGAATAACCTATAAGGAATCGCTGAGCAAGTGAAAGATTCACATATATGCGTATTTGTTGATGTAATTAAATGTATTATATATATTAGAATGCAATAATTTCACCTTATTTAATTTAGAAGGTAATGCAAAGAAATAGTGTGAATATTGCTATCCCTCATATAGCTGGGAGTGCAATAATTATAGATCAATTATAGATGCAATCGTGGCTAAATGCATTGATCTTTGCATTAAACATTGAAACGTTTTTTAATCATACACCTGTGTTCTCTTGACAGATGGTAAAAAAGGTTCCGGAAAGACAGTGAGCTTGGCTCATATAATCCACTGGTGTTCACAACAGGGCTGGTTATTAATTCATGTACCAAGTGGTAAGTGGCATATAATTATATATATATCAGGGGTTAATAATGACAAAATTTCAGAAGACATGTTGTTTATGGACAGATAGGGGAGGGTCTGGAACGGGAGATACATGTGTGTTTTTTAAAGTTATCAACCTATGTCGTTTTTGGATACTTAATTTTCACCTTGAAATGGAAAAAAGTAAAATTAAACACGAACATAAATGTCAAAAACCCGGGCTAGAAATTAAGGTGTATCAATTAGGCAATTATCATATGTTAGGGGTTTTATGGGATGTCACATATTAGCTTTAGCTTTGAGGTCAAGCTGGACCCAACATGTGTTAAAGGCCTAGGGAAAACCCTGTTTATAAATAGGCATTTATTGTGCCTAAATCATACATGTACACATTTATCTGTGAGTGTATTCCTGTAATTTTCATTCTCTTGTTTCATCTGCATTTCAGCTGATAGGTTTACAGAAAGAGTGGATGAGGTACAACCTTCATCACACAACCCTGGACGTGTCGATTTGCCTGTCGTGGCTCTGGAGTGGCTGAAGCGATTCAAAGTTCAAAACTCTTTATTTTTAGAAGAGAATGAGGTGAGTCGTATATGAGAGAGCATGTAAGTCGAATGTAGTGCGTGATAGAGTTGAGAAGAGGGATATCTGGTGTGAACATGTTGTAAGATATTCATGTGTGTGTATGTTTAACTGTCATGTAAAATTGAGAAGGCCATCACAAAATTTGGAATGTATAATAATACGTTTAATTACAATAAGGAATATCTGATTTTATGTGGCTAGTATGTTGATATATGCTTAAATTATTTTCAGTTTAAAACTAGCCGCAGCTATGTGTGGAGCAAGCGGGAGTCAACAGAAGAAGGAGCACCAATAACAAATGTCATTGAGCAGGTATAAATCCAAGTATCATAATAAACTAAATAACATGAGCTTGATCAGCAAAATCATTCAACTGCATAAGTTTGAATTGGCTGAGGTTTAACATTAATTTTAAATCATAATAGAAAATGATGTGATATTTTAATTGTGTATCTGACACAATTAAGTGCATTAGTTAAAGCGAGGATTTCTCATACCAATCATTTTAATATTTTCGCAATCGTTCTGATACTTACAGGTGCTCCTTGCATAAAATTTATCATTGCAAATGTATATAGAAAGGCTAACATGTCATAGAACACTCACACAGCATTCTTTCCACCAATATGTGCACCGACCTGCACTTCAAATTTGATTGTTTACATATGTCAACAAACCTAGTGCGTGAATTTTGCTCTCGCGGGACTAGAACGCTGTCTTTACGCTAAGTTATTTACCTTTGTATACATTTCGAGATAGGTAGCCGTCTATAAATATTTGCATCAAGTAACTAAGTGCACTTGCTTTGTGGGGCCATTTGAACATTCCATTATTGTGACTCTGAAAATGGCACGCACACATTTGCTGTTTATCTGTTGTTTATAGCGTATAATAGCACAAATTTGTAGTGCTTGTTGTGCCGGAGTTATCAGTAAAATTACACTAATAGGTGAGACCCAATTTGTCTACACTTATGCAGTTTTCCAATTTATTCGTGAGATAGTCAATTTAATGCCTTTGTATGATAATATTAATTTTGTTATCTTGAAGGGCATAAATAGGTCTAAACATGCCAGTGATTGTATGAATGTCATTCTGAGAGAAGTCAAATTGCAGTCCAAAAATCTCAGGTTGGGTTTAGTTTGATCTGTAATTATTATGCAATTATATTAGTGAGCATGTACAATATCCAGGTTTCATTACTCTCATTCGTCTCTTATTCATAATTATTTATAATCTATTGTAGTGTATCTTGTATCTAGTGTTCCAATTCGAGGTAATTTTAAACAGATGCATTATATATCATAAAAGTTTATTATCGATTCGCTGATATGGTTTGCTATTTTTACAATAATATTTAATATGCATTCCATGCCTATGGTAAAGGTTTACACCATGTGCAAGCTATACCAAATCAAACTAATTCAGTTTTTTAAAAGCTTCACTTGCATAAACTATAGAAAAACAAGGGAAAATGTTATACTAATTATAATGATATAAATTTCTTCCAACAGAAAGCCAGTCTTGGTCGCTATGGATGGAGTTAACCATCTTTTCTGGGATACAGCTATCAGGCGTGAAGATCGAACATTTGTAAGTATCTTAAAGGAATACTTTACTCTAGAATTTGAGAGTATATTATATGATAGTAGATTTGTAAATAATAGCACATACCTATAAATATCTATAATTACGCATTCACGTTTGTCATAAAACAACATTGAATTTCGAAATCTTCATTTTTGGGCGCTGACATGACACCCGCGATCGTGCTGCCACCCTGAAAAAGTTGCGCATTACCCAATTTATTTTACACGTTACAGACTGAGGGCTAATCACAAAAGTGCATTTATATTTATACCTAAATGCTATTTAACCGAACGATATTCATTTTAGGACAAATTTATCCATATTATAACTGAAACTATATGTCGTTTATAAGATATTGCAATCCTTCTGCTTTTAAATTAATAAATAAGAAACACCCTCGGTCTGTAGCCCTTGGCTGAAAAGTCCATTTGCGCAACTTTTCAGATAGTGCACTTTGAGTGGTGCCACCGTCGTTGTAATCAAACTGTAGTCGTTAGTTTTAAAACATTTTTTTAAAACATTTCTAATGGTGATTGAACCATGAAATTTTTAATGTAGCGTAATTTTAACCTAAATCAACTGAAAATAACCCCAGAACCTAGAGTCAAGTATTCCTATAATATCCTTCTCACTGTTTAGCACAGTGGCGCCCTCGTGTGTTTACTATTCGTAGTTAGCAGTGCTGTCTCGACAGAAGTAAATAATTAGTAGGTCTCAGGGGAGAGATAGTGAATATAGAAATAAGTTGTGGATATAGAAATCAGTTAACCCTAACCCTAACCCTAACCCTAACCCTAACTCTAACCAGGCTAACCCTATCCCTAATTCTAAAATAAAACAAAATTAGCCAAAGATAATAACAAATAAAATAAATAAGAGACAAAATTAGCCAATCAGAGCCGTCCCTTAGCAGATCACTATCTCTCTCCTGTGAAAAATTCGTAAATAATGAGTACTTGCATTTTAGCAGAAACTGCTTTTCTTCAGTGTATCAGTATGAATTTAAATTTGGTCTCTAAATTTGTTATAGCACTTCATAGTGTACCGATCTGCCTTATTTTAAAAAATCCTCCGAGCTAAATAAGCTACAAGTATGTACAGCTAATTTACATGCTTGTAATTCTCATTCCTGCCTGATAAAAATGTTCTTATTCTCCCAGCTTCCTGCTTGTGACGTATCCTTGGTCTATAACCTGAAGAAACTCTTACATAATGACTGGGTATGTCTTATGCCAGGGAAAAATATACATAAGGGCCTAAAATGGTAAATGTGTGTGGCTTCAAATTTAGCAAATTCATGTAGATTATGTAGTTGTGTTGTAGTTAGCTTTAGGTAGTCTTGTTCAATTGGTTGTTTTATTATTTAATTGCTATATTATATTCATGTTGGCATTTATCCACAATACCGGTAACGCTAATTCATTAAAGCTGCCAGAAATGTATGATGTATGTTTTACAGTCTAATGCAGCAGTGGTCACCACAGTAGATGAGAGATATGCAGGTGTCTACAACAAGCGACGGCCTTCATACTTGCCACGTTTTCTGTTGCAGAAAAGCGTGAGTTTGTTAATTTTTAGCTCATCTGACATAGTCAGATGCAGCTTGTAGAATCGCATGAGCGTGCGTGCGTCCAGGCGTCCGTCCAGCCGTGCGTCAACAGTTTGGCACAAATCTTAACCGCTTGACGTACGGTCACGATATTCGGGATGTCGGGGGGGGGGGGGTCAAAGGTCAAAGGTCAAGAGGTGTAAAAGAAGGGAACATTCCCTCCTTAACTTAAGGTATAGGGAGGAAATGCAGAATTGCGGCACAAATCTAAACCGCTCAACCTAGGCTCGTGATAGTCGGTGTATAACATCATGGTAGGAAAAGCCATCACTGTGCTGAAATTGGAGGTCACAGGTCAAAGGTCAATGGGCACAGGGCAGATTTAGACATTTTCTGAGGACATGGTCTGACGGAGCGATTGAAAAACTTTTTTGTTTCAGCGGTGACCTAGCATTTTTATTGCTTTATTGAAAGGACCATGAAATGTACTTTCTGCTGACATGCGAAAAGTAAGTGTCGGATAACCTTTTGACCCTCAAGAGGAGGGTTAAACATGGATTTGTTTACTGTTAGAAAGAATTTGACTGCCGGGTTTGCTAGTAGAATCTATACATGGTTGGATGTATGAGGCTACAATGTCACAGTAAAATTTCAAAAGCTAAATTTGGTTGAAGAAGGTTTATGCTCCTTAAAATCGTATAATTTCTATGGCATTCTGTACTGTCAGTGTGTTACATGTAACGTATGCCACTGCCAGTGGCCACTGTCAGTGCATGTGGTGGTGATAGTACTGTGTAGTTTTTGCCTGCGTTAATTAGTTACAGGTGGCAGCTCTCTATTTGAGCCTGTAGGCTTGCGTCGGTAAATGGATGAGTGCTTACCTATTCTGTCTTGCAAATAGTTGTGCTACTTACGTACGATGGGAGCTTCCATTTTTAATCTTAAGACACTTAAACGTACGCGCTATCTCGTGGCAACTTTCATAATGATCCCAACGAACATTCCTTTGAGAAGGTTCTTGATACCATCTCTGTGCCTTCCACTGTTTCGGCGTGTATGTGAACACATTTGGGACTAACAGGGTTTACTAGAATCTCACCACTCCACCACAGAGTCACCGCAGTAGACGTGAGATGAGCGCTGTCGCTCCGCGGCACTTGTTATATATTCCTTACCTGAGCTGCTGCAGTATAGGTTGAAAAACTAAAAGTGCAAATATATTTTATGACACATGATTTACAGCAAAAGTTATTTAAATGACACTTAAAATTCTTTCCAAAACCATTATATGCTTATAGTAGAGTTTATTATAATTAAATCTATAATTTATTCTAAAACAAACATGCTTTACCATAAAATTTAATGCAAATATATTTTACTAAATTTCTTAGTAAAACCTTTGATACATTGACATTGCAGGGATTCGAACTCTTTGATCCATTTTTACCAGTACTGGTTGATGGCTACAGTGAGAAAGAGGCTTTAACCTGCATCAATTATTACATCGACCGACACTGGATTCAGAATGAAAATGGTAAAACAGACTTAATGTTTACACTGGTCTATCTAAGACACTCGCTGCCCTACTATGAGCGATTAAACACGGTTAACCTTACCGCAATAGAAAATTATTTGGGGGGATCAACGTGTTGTCTACAGCAAATTCGGTTTGTTATAAGCTAAAAAATATTGTAAAAAAAGTCAACGTTTTAGGCAAACATCAGCATATTAATGATTATAGTTTCAACTTTCAATACTAAAAACAAATGTTTTATATCACAAATGGTTTTCAATATAATTTGCTGCAAGTGTGATGAAACACAACTGATATAAAAAAAAATGCAAAACTCTTATTATAACTTGATTGTCTTTGTTTCCAACTGGGGTAAAAATGGTTTTCGAATGCACCTGATGACCCAATACCACTTATGGCAAGGTTTACATTGCATTTTTTGTAATTCATTATGTAGCTAAGACAGACGGTGCAAGAAGAGCTGATCATCTTAGTGCTTCAACCCCCTTCAACTGGACATGCTGTGTAGAGGCTTAATAGTATAACAGCTAGTCAAGGACAATGCCCATAGTATTTCCTGCAGTACCCTGCAAGGATTTCAGCCCAGCATTGTGATGTTAAAGGACTACGTCACGAATTTTCTATGGTAAAATTTGAAAAAAAAAATGCCATTTTTTTACATTAAAAAGTAAGAACTAACGTACTAAATATATCCTCAAACTCTCACCTGATAAAAATGTTTTACGTTGGTTAAATTTGCAAAAATCTAGACGATTTGTAATTTCTGTTGTCTAACACTATTCCCCAGTACTGTTCAGATACTGCGTCTCTCTGTTTTCAACCGGCAAATTAGGCGCATATAAAGAAGGTATATAAGCATGAAAAGTAAACAGAAACACTAATTTGTATTTCCATACATTTATTTTTACAAATAACAACACAAATGTACTACTTGATGGTGCAGAATTTCGTGACGGTAATCACTTTAACATCATGAGTCAAAATTAAAAGACACCAATGATGAATGTCTTTTTTATTGTGGCATATCATAGATCAATCCTACCATAGTAAAGTTAGGAATAACCGTTATAGTAGGATAATATTACACACATGGTATTTTCTTTCAGCTGTTCTGATGAAATGCTATGACACTATTATAAGTTTCAGTTTAGCGGTTTCATCATAGGCCTTAGGCATTGGCATGTAAATAATAAACGCTCTTAAAATATCCCATTGTGGTTCCTGTTTATGACCATTTTTTGTAAACCTTTTATATGTGGATTGGGGAACGGGAGGCAATACAGTAGATTAAAGAATCATTGCACATGCGAACTAATACCAGATTAATTTTTTTGTAATTTGAAATATAATAAATCGGGAACATGGGAAATCTGGACAGCTGAAGAATTGCACATTTTCACCCTGAGGAAGCTAAGAATGACCCTCGCTCTTTTTCCATCCATAAGTTTTATATGCTCTTTACTTTGTTAAATATTTATTTCATCATAGTTTATTGTTGATATTCATTACTTTCCAATATAATGTAATCTGCATTTCAATTTGTTTTAAATGCCACAGGAATTTAAAGATAGGGTAAATGATTGGGCATCAATCTTATCGTTTAAAATATGTGCGTTATTTAGTCGTACTTTTTGCATAACATTTCTGCTGTAGTAGTAAAATTGTGAGCTTGACTAGTGGTCCCCCGGCGGCCGTCCTTGTGGCAAACCGAAGGTTGAGTTCATATACATCTGCAGCCGGATCCGCGCGAAGCGCGCCAACCCGCGACGCGGCAAAAACTAACACAGGATCGCTGCCCTACTAAATAGCTTTACATGTGGCTCTTCGAGTAAGGGCTCAAGCGCGTATATCGGTCCCTTTAGCAGTTGTGCCATTGCAAGGCGGCTTTGACTACCCACGGTAGGCAGACAGCTGCTCGAAATGATCGCACAAATTTTGGCTATTCGGCGCACTTCTTTCCTGTAAAAAACAGACGTTTAGTTTCCCCCCCCATCACTCTAAATCAGTGTACATCTGTCTACTAGATATTGCGTCCAATAGATGGCAGCACGAGTCTATGCACGAGTCTATATGCATATCATTTGCCTACGACTTTGCTTGTACACCGCTCGGCGGGCTATATGCGCGTATAAGCCTCCGGTGTAATTAATCATTTCGCGCGGCGCGGCAGTTTCGGCGGCCGACGAGACGCTAATTGGCAGTTTACTTGTAAATAAATGTTACGGAGGGGGCAAAACGCTACCTCTCAGCACGCGCACGAGTAATCTGGCTAGCTTGGTTAGTGCGTAGTGGGTTTTCACACCCACAGGCACTTGGGACAGAGTCAGTAAAACTGAAAATAATATGAAGCACACATTCCAATATATATATTATCATCATAGCACACAGCACACTCGCAGCGGCGAGTGCGGAGGTCCGCGTTAGTTTTACATAGGTTTAGGAAGGAAAGTTGATATACAGTGAGCCAACGGTGGAACTGTAACAGAGGGAACCGGTAGTAGGCTCATTTGTGAAATGTGTGTCAATATTATTTTCACTTTTACTGCTCTGTCCCAAGTGCCTGTGCTCACGACCTGGGCGCGATAGGCTTGACCCGGGGATTCATTCTGCGCGCGTACAACTGCAGTCGTCACTGTCGTTCGTGGCGACGCACAACATATGCAAATGCGTTGTGTAGCGAGCGACGCAAGTATAGTGTTATATAGTGTATATTTTCTATACAGTGGATTTGCCCCTGCCTCAAGTATACCTCTAGTAAAATGATGAAATATTCGGTAAAGTACCCGCTTTCTTCCGTATGCATTCTTTTTACAGTGTCTCAATCAAATCACGATCAACTTACGTGCCATTTTTCAACTCTAGTTAGCAGAACACATAAAGAAGACAGCTTATGAGAACATCGTACTAACAAATACATTGTTACCCAGTCTATAATTCGCATTATATGTTATAACTGTCCATGTTGTATTTGTATAACTAGTAGTTCAGATTGTTGCATGAACTAATAAGATCACTAATTTAGGAATTTTCAATTAACGTAATTGCCATCGTCGCAATCAATTAATTCTACGAGTGTTTCATCAGCCACTCGACCATTATAATCCTGTCTAACTGAGTCTATATCTACATCGGCAAGTGCTCCGGATCTAACGAACGACCCGCGTCACAACTGTTGTGAATAGTTTCGTTATGGCCGAGAATAGACGTCAGCTTAATACCTCTAAAACTATAGCCCTCGCTCATGGCCGACACGCCTGTACCGGGATCTCTGTCATATAGAATGTGCGACCACATGCTGCTCGTCGATGAAGCATGTTATACTATTGTCATAGAAAGTTACTTAGGCATATGAAGTTGTATGTGGTAACTCTGAACTTGTTTAACACACTGTGTCACAATATGAAACAGCGTGCAATGTCAACCATATACAGTTTGTAATCAATAATAACAATATATGCCATGTCTTGTAAGAGTTCATTAAGATACCGTGTCACAGGGCACGGACGTTCAATAATAAAACGATCATAATAAATACAAACTTGCCACACTCACACTAGCCCTACCAGTACATACCAGTAATATTCTTAATGTTGAATTTGAACCTAAAACTTCAACTTCAACACCGTCCAATACACGGCTGGCAACACATAGCGCGCACGCCCTATGTGCATGCACAATACACAGTGATTTACAGTCCACAGTCCGCAGTGTCGCGATCCCCAACGCCATTTTCACTAACGCACGAGGTAACTAGAGATTTCATACGAAAATGGTGGTAATGTTGATTTGCTGCTCGGCACGTGGTCGGTTTCTCTGTAGAAACCAATTTAACCATTTCTGCTGTTCATGCCTAAACATTATTTGCACTTATGGCGTGCCCATAGATGGGCAACGATCCAATGTACATAGCATTTTCAAGTCGTCTTAACTACACGCAAACGCTCGCTTACCTCAGCTAGACGCTGCCCCGTGGACAGTTCCAGCGACGCTAGCGTAATCCTACTTCAGTGTAAGCCAACCAGATAAGTTGCGTGAGTGAAGGTCGTACAGTCTGCCCGCAACGTCAGTGCCGCTTCAACGTCCGTAGCTAACTGAAGAGACCAATGTGATGACAATTTGAGTAATGTGTATTGACAATATTTGTGACATATACACTGCTCATTGTTTGCATATAGGTCCAAACATGTCTGTTTTTACATGAATAAAGGCATA
>NW_014577348.1:295590-314925 GCF_000485595.1 Priapulus caudatus
AACCAAATTCCTCAATAGCTGAACACCTATGGCAGAGACGACACGGCTGAAATGTCGTTGGGGCGAATCCCATCTGTTTTTTCATTATTTTCCTGTTTTCTGTATTTTTCTATGTTTATCCATATTTACATAATTTATTTACAACAATTTAATAACAACAAATTTTTTTTTTTGGTTTATAGGGTTAGGGTTAGTGTTAGGGTCACAATGCACCATAAAACAGGAGTTTGAGCTACGTGATTTGTATCAACCAATGGGATTTGGGAGCTATGCAGGACCTAGCTGCGTGTGTGTAACACAGCTGTATATTTCGCCGTCGTTGAATTTCTCTGGCGTTTCGCGTGATTGACGGAGCAGTTCTTCAGTGATTCTCATGCAATAGCAATGTTTCATGTGTAGCGAATTCGACCCGCCGTACAACATACACTATAGCATGCGTCAGCATTACTTCAACCTTGAAGACGTACGGCTTCGTAGCCACGTGGGCTAGCAGCGAATTGGAAAGGAAAGCTATGCTGCACCACTTGACCTATAGTTTAATAGGACGGGACACCTGCAGGTCACACATGTGTGTCACATGACTGGGACCACGTGGTGTCCCACGGCTGTATATAAGCTGCGGCGTCCAGCTCCAAAGCAACACAGAGCCAGCTTGGCTCAGTCACGCCGCTTGGTGAGCATTAGCAATGAAGCTTTCAACCTCCCACTGATCTCTAGCTGCTGGTGGCTTGCCCGCCCTGCTAGCTGATCATGTAGGGTGTAGCCGACTAGCTAAGCACTGCTCACTACTGTATTCGGGCCTTCAGCACAAATTAACGTATGGTCACGGGGTGTGTTTTATCTGCCGCTGGCCTGATGGTCAACGGTGTGTAATAAAAGCCCCGGCATACCCGGTGTAAACACCGTTACGTTGTCGTTGCGTCTTATGAGTTGCGTGTGGATTCCGTTAGTCCAGTGGTCGTTCCTGTCAAGGAATAACATCAGGGCCCGGGATAACGTCTTGTCGGCGAAAAGGCAAGTTCGTTACACATGTTTATAAACATTGACGTTATATGACGTGCATGTGTGCATATGTTTGCTAGTGAATTAGACCCGCTAAAATTCGAGGCAGCAATTGATCCGTGCACCGGCCTTTCGATTTGGCGCACGGATCAATAGCTGCCAGCGCATGATACTTTCGTAGGACGTTCCCGCGGTCGCGTGCGCCTTGCCGCGGAACTGCGCGCAAGATCCGCGCTCAGCGAACAGACACTTGTTATATATTCCTTACCTGAGCTGCTGCAGTATAGGTTGAAAAACTAAAAGTGCAAATATATTTTATGACACATGAGTTACAGCAAAAGTTATTTAAATGACACTTACAAATTCTTTTCCAAAACCATTATATGCTTTATAGTAGAGTTTATTATAATTAAATCTATAAATTTATTCTAAAACCAACATGCTTTACCATAAAATTTAATGCAAATATATTTTACTAAATTTCTTAGTAAAACCTTTGATACATTGACATTGCAGGGATTCGAACTCTTTGATCCATTTTTACCAGTACTGGTTGATGGCTACAGTGAGAAAGAGGCTTTAACCTGCATCAATTATTACATCGACCGACACTGGATTCAGAATGAAAATGGTAAAAGACTTAATGGTTTACACTGGTCTACTAAGACACTCGCTGCCTACTATGAGCGATTAAACACGGTTAACCTTACCGCAATAGAAAATTATTTGGGGGGATTCAACGTGTTGTCTACAGCAAATTCGGTTTGTTATAAGCTAAAAAATATTGTAAAAAAAGTCACGTTTTTAGCAAACATCAGCATATTAATGATTATAGTTTCAACTTTCAATACTAAAACAAATGTTTGATATCACAAATGGTTTTCAGTATAATTTGCTGCAAGTGTGATGAAACACAACTGATATAAAAAAAAATGCAAACTCTTATTTATAACTTGATTGTCTTTGTTTCCAACTGGGGTAAAAATGGGTTTTCGAATGCACCTGATGACCAGATACCACTTATGGCAAGGTTTACATTGCATTTTTTTGTATTCATTATGTAGCTAAGACAGACGGTGGCAAGAAAGAGCTGATGCATCTTAGTGGCTTCAACCCCCTTCAACTGGACATGCTGTGTAGAGGCTTATAGTATAACAGCTAGTCAAGGAACAATGCCCATAGTATTTTCCTGCAGTACCTGCCAAGGATTTCAGCCCAGCATTGTTGATGTTAACATCAATGAGTCAAAATTAAAAGACACCATGATGAATGTCTTTTTTATTGTGGCATATCATAGATCATGCCTACCAATAGTAAAGTTAGGAATAACCGTTATAGTAGGATAATATTACACACATGGTATTTTCTTTTCAAGCTGTTCTGATGAAATGCTATGACACTATTATAAGTTTCAGTTTACGGTTTCATCATAGTGCCTTAGGCATTGGCATGTAAATAATAAACGCTCTTAAATTATCCATTGTGGTTCCTGTTTTATGACCATTTTTTGTAAACCTTTTATATGTCGGATTGGGGAACGGGGAGGCAATACAGTAGATTACAGAATCATTGCACATGCGAACTAATACCAGATTAATTTTTTTGTAATTTGGAAATATAATAAATCGGAACATGGGAAATCTGGGAGCTGAAGAATTGCACATTTTCACCTGGGAAGCTAAGAATGGACCTCGCTCTTTTTCCATCCATAGTTTATATGCTCTTTACTTTGTTAAATATTTATTTCATCATAGTTTATTGTTGATATTCATTACTTTCCAATTATAATGGTATCTGGCATTTCAATTTGTTTTAATGCCACGAGGAAATTTAAAGATAGGGTAAATGATTGGGCATCAATCTTATCGGTTTAAAATATGTGCGTTATTTAGTCGTACTTTTTGCATAACATTTCTGCTGTAGTAGTAAAATTGTGTGAGGCTTGAGTAGTGGCCACCCACACACTCCCGGCCCCCAACCGGGCCCGTCCTTGTAGAGAAACCTGAGCAGGTTTCAAGTTTCATGATTTGCAGCGGCATCGCGTCCTCTATTGGCCATCTTAAATACAAAAACAGGGAATTACATTATGGAATTCCCTGGGAATTCGCTAATTCCTGAATTCGTGGCAACAGTGAGCGACTGACACAGCAGTTTTGCTTGGTTAAGGCGATGCTCATTGTAACAATCGTTGAAAAATTGTTGGCATCTAAGAGGTGCACGAAAAACGGTATAATAAAAACTGAACATAACACTATTACGACTCAATAGACTACGCCCAACCCCCGCATGCCCACTCACAGATGTATTACTGGGTGACTTGGCCCCTCGGAATTCCCATTGTTGATACACAATCACGATGCATCAAAGCTCCTCAATGACGCCGCAAGTGTATGTCCAAGGGCAGATCCAACACAAGCCGCGCTGCCAAAACCCAATGTCTATAGCTGAACGCCTAAGAGCAGAACGACAACGGCTGAAATGTGACGTTGGATGGCGAATCTCATCTGTTTTTTCATTTTTTCCTGTTTATCTGTATTTTTTCTATGTTTAGTCCATATGTTAACATGATTTATTACCAAACAATTTAATAACAATAAGGAGTTAGGTTTAGGGTTGAGGATTATCAATGCACCATAAAAACAGGAGTGTGGAGTGACGTGAGTGTGTGTGGGATCAACCAATGGGATTTGGAAGCTTGCCCAGGCAAACAGCTGTAATTTGCGCCTATATGCGTCATATAGCGGGCACATGCGGTGTTTAACGGTTGGGTAAGCAAGCAGATGCGTATATGTTAGATACAAGCGCACGCCACGCAACGGGCCCTTGATATACTGCACGCAACACATGCACACACGTCACCTGCACACGCACGGCACAACCGGCACGTGTACGTTGCCACACACACGGACGCACGCACGCATGCACGCAAGTGTAAGTTCACAACGCACGCACTGCACACACATGTAACGCTACGCACGCACACAACTCATGCACGCCGAAGACGGTGTACGTGCACGCACGCACGTATACATGCACAGTGCACACGCGCGCGCGCGACGGTTGTACAGCGCCACGTGTACGTGGCACACAACAGCGGACGCACGCACGTGTAGCGTGCACACGCGCACACCTCATGGGATTTGGGAGCTATAGCAAGCACACCGCCGACCCGCTGTAACAACATACACGTAATAGCATGCGTCTCCAAGCATTATACTTCAACCTGAAGACGTACGGCTTCGTAAGCCACGTGGTGCTACGCGGCGGATTGAAAAGGAACATGCCCCACTAAAAAACGACGCTATAGTATTTAATTGGATCGGGAACACCTGCAGGTCAACACGTGGGTGTCACACACCTGACTGTGACCACGTGGTGTCGCCACGGCTGTATATAAGCCTGCGGCGCTCAGCTCCAAAGCAAACACAGAGCCACGCTGGCTCAGTCAGCGGCAAAAGCTCGCCACCCTCGCCCAACTGCTCTCTAAGCTCGCTGCGGCTTATCACCACTGCTAGCTGACGGCATGTAAGGGTGGAGCGAGGACTCGGTCACGAAAGTCTCACGCACAAGGATACACAGCTTCGAACAGACGCATGATACCACCGCGCTGCTGCCCCCATTCCCTGACGCCAACGGATACCACAGCCGCGAGCACAGCTCATCGCAGCTCAGTCAGGGAACGCGCACATCTCACTGCTCGCGCACAGCACGTCGTAAGTTTCACTACGCACGCCATCGCACCGCAAGCGTGTACGTGAACACCGCGACGCACGCCGCAGCAACGACCACGTGCTACGTGCACTACAATAAAGCATGCTTTATATCAGAATCATGTGGTCGCCATCTCATCTGTCAAATGTCAGCAGAAGAACAACTAATTGCCTTCGCAACCACAACACACTATACAAATACACGCGCCACGAATGAACAAAAATGATCTATCGACGTCAGCTGAAACATTGTGATGAAACATAAAATAGATGAGTAACAATGAACGTAAAATGTAAAACAATGGACACAACTGAATGTCGGTCCCGAATTCAGAAGCAGACAGCGAGGAGGCAGAACTAAAGGTTCCTCATAACAAAGATTGACTCGATCAGCGAACTCATAAGACCGAAGAGTTACCCACGGGGGAGGGGGAATTAAAGAAATGAATGTCTAGGAGAGTGTGATAGGGAAGCGGCAGGTGGTAAGAAGCGTAGCCCTACACCTAGCTCTCCCACCCGTAGCCTTCTCTACCCTAGCATTCTCCACCGTAGCAGCGCAAATTTGACTAATATCCCGGAGGGTCTGATCAGCCTGCCGCCGCGCGGATGGAAGAGAGCCACCAATATAACACCANGACGGGAACAGAATCCCGTCCTTAGAAGTGGACAAGAGAATTAACAGAGTAGGTATACCCGTCTGGAAAAAAGGGATAGAAAACAAGAGTTCGATTAGCTATTGCTATACGGCAAAAAAAGCATGCCTGGTAAAGAGTCCTTTTATGATAATAGTCTTGCGGAGTACCTGCCTCTTTCAATGCCAGGGACGGGCTTCGCCATTGAATAAACGACTAGACACTGAGGCGAGGCCGAAGAAATGTTTAATTTGTGCGGAGAAGAGAGTTGGAGACACATGAGACTACTGTTTACTGGAATGTCCTGGGGATATGAAACCATAGAATAAAGTTTTTTAATTTGGATTAAACGTACTGAACCAGGTTTTGGAGACAAGGCAGTAAAACGTCGGAATGACAGTGTGGTAGGAGGGACTGGAACTCTACCGTGTTGGTATAAAGGTTGGACGTGTGCGACTTCGGGATTATTGAGGATGCCTAAACTTAGACCATAAGAGTATCTAGGTAATTGCTAAGTTTGTGTTGATAAGTATAGTTCAGCTTACTACACAGTACCTGGAGATACTTTGGGGAGCTAGATCAGCTGCACTCACAAACACAGGTCACGGATCAGGGAAACGGAATGAATTTTCTCTTTTTTTTTAAATTCTTTGCAGGGAAATACCGACCTAACGGTTACAGTCATACATACATACATTCAGTTTGAGGTCATAACTTGGCTTCTCGTTTACTTGTAACGAGTGGGTGCACGGTTTGTTTGTGGTGGCTTAACAATAACATCTCTACACAGAATTATTTATGGGCCTATGTAAAATTTCTCAACTGTTTGGCTAAGATTCATTAAAATCATATAATCCATAGTCACATGATACTGTACTGTAATGTATTGTACTGTGTAGGCATTGTTTTCCATTATTATTTTTTGTTATTTTAAAAGTAGTATCAGAGTATTATCCCTAATCTCTAAAATGCTCCTTCAAAAAGCGTCATCTATCATCACTTTTTATGAAAGAATTTTGGCAGCACTATGCCATGTTCATTCATGATAAAATATATAAGATATGTACTTAGCTTGCCCTAGCTGGTGTAATTTTTCTGTGCAGGAGGATTGCGAATCCACGTTCTAGACTAACTAGTATATATATATAAACAGGAGTCTATCAATATAAATATATATATTATATCCATCTAGTAAGCTGCGGGGAACTATATTTTGTACCGGATGAGGGCGCTGCAAACGAGGTAATCGTCTAATAGACGATGTTTGTGCGTTACATTCCAAATCTGAGAACAACAACATTGTGAATAAGTGTTTTTAGTGTATAACAAGTTCATACACCTGCCCATGTGGAAGTAAACCAAGAAAGGAGACCAATTTGCCAGAGACAGATAGAGGGGGACACGGCATCTGCGAGACGTGGGGATATCCTGATCGTACGGTGAAGTCCTGTACTGGAGCTGTCTGTGACGATTGTACTCTGCTACTAGTCTGTAGCCACTGGCAGCATAGAACCAACTCCAGCTGCAGCTACAGCACACACACGGACCATGTCTATATATAACTTGTACTTACAGAAGTGTTACCCTAACCCTAACATAACCTAAATCTAAACCCTAAGCCCTAACTCTAACCCTAACCCTAACGCCTAAACATACCTCATATAAAAATTAATAAACATAATACTAAACAACCTGAAAACTACGCTTGGTACAGTATCGTGTACCTGTTACGACACGGCACCCTTGCGTGACCAGTACTCTTACATAGCTACTAGTAGTACTATAGCCGCGTACATGACTGCCCGGCAGGGCTATATGCACATTGTCGGCCTGGGACATACCAACTGCAACCTGTCACCACCTGCGTCCCACGAAAATTGGATGCGCAGTTGGCTGGGGGTACCGGTAAGCGCTCGGCCGTCTATGAAGCCTCTTTTGGCGTTAGCGGTTTAGGGTTAGGTTTCTAGTGCGTTATTGCTTAGAGGTTAGGTTGGGTTAGGCCGTTAGCGGTTCTAGCTATCTAAACTCTTCAATCCGTGAATTTATTTACCCAAGGGATTATTTCGGGCAATTCCTGGCGCCACGGCGCCCCATCTTTGTCTCTTAAGTGAAAGCGAATGACTCCCGTAACCGGAGGCCCGAGCAAACATTAAGATACGGCTACCGTACACATGACCACTTTTGCCAAAAATAGATTGCAAACGCAAAATTATCGGGCTTTAACACTTATTATCTACTTGGACATCTCACTATATTTTGAACACGTTTACACAACTTTTACACCATGCTATTTATCCTTTTATTCACAAAGTAAGCACTACTGGAAATTCCGCTTTAAATTCTCGGCCGTGCGTACGACCTGACGTCACGGGTATTGTACTACACATGCCATGTGTTTGTGCCTACAGATCGGCTGCCGCTATATAGCACGTATATTATACAATACCAGTGATGTCACGCGTACGCACGCCAGAATTTCAAACGGGAATTTCCAGTAGTGCTTACTTTGTAGAATAAAAGGATAAATACATGGTGTAAAGTTGTGTAAAGTGTTCAAAAAGATAGGTGAGATGTCCACGTAGATAGATAAGTGTTAAAAAGCCCGATAATTTTGCGTTTTGCGATCCATTTTTCGTGGGGACAGGTGGTGACAGGTTGCAGTTGGTATTTCCAGCCGACAATGTGCTATAGCCCTGCGGCAGTCAATGTACGCGGGCTATAGTACTTGAGCTATTAGTACTAGCTACTACTACTAGTAGTACGGTAGTACTACTACTAGTAGTAGAGTAGTAGTAGTACTACTACTAGTAGTAGATATCGAAATCCTGTGTGCTTGCTGTATGAAAACACTAATTCCAGCACGATTGAATTTAATTTCAGAGAGGAATTTGGTAATAAACATTTGCAGACCAAATTATCATAATTGCTAACAATTTTTTGTTCATCTTAAACCCTGCATGTCACAGTAAAAAATAAAAAAAATCACCCTAGCTGGCAACATAAACTTGTATTGGTATGAGGTTGATTCCATGGTCCTACAGTGAACTGCAGTCTGGTGCAAGTCCACTTTAGGCACCTTAGCACAAAGTGATGCACAGATTTCTGTGTATCATCAACTGATGCACAGACTTTCTGTATATCAAGGAATGATGCAAAAACCCTAACCCTAACACACTTCGTGATGCCTAAGGTTATACTTTATGACCAGACTTAGAGTTAGAGTTAGGGTTTTTGCATCATTCCTTGATATACAGAAAGTCTGTGCATCAGTTGATGATACACAGAAATCTGTGCATCACTTTTTGATACCTAATGTGCCTAAAGTGGATTTGCGCCCTGCAGTCCATCTCTATTTCCAAGTTCTTTTTCCCCCTGAATTTGTGTTGCCTGAACATTAATTATGCCAGCCGTTTGAGGTTCCTGATGAATTTGACTGTTCAAAGATTTTTAATGCCTTCAGTCAGGCTCATAGGGTCTATGTCCTCCAGGGTACTGCCGGAACGTACCCTGGGTACGGTCCGGTATACCGGAACGTACCCTGGTAACTATTTGATATGGTTAGGGTTAGGGTTAAGGTTATGAATAGGATTAGGATTAGGGTTAGGGAGTAGGCGTAGGCGACTCTTTAGACTCGTTAGTGGAGTAGGCGAGGTACGGTCCGGCATATTAGATTGTACCAGGGTACGTTCCGGTATACCGGACCGTACCCAGGGTCGAGGGTACATTCCGGCAGTACCCTGGGGGACATCTAGACCCTCTCAGCTTCAGTCAGCCCTGCTTTTTTTTAACATGGGATATATAATAAACATATCCTTGTTTCATAGAAAAGGGGGCACTATCTGTTGAAATTACTCCTTTATATTTGAAAGATTGGGTATATTTGTCATGTGAAAATTTCAGCTAAAGTGTAACATTTTGAAATATATGAATGTGCATGGATGCTGCCTAGTATATATATATATCAAGAGTAGATAATAACACAAGAGTGAGACACTCGATTCCCGTATTTTTAACCAATTTTTTTCATCAAACTTTGCCACCAATAAAGAAGCAAGTGTATACGTTCCTCAGCTTATTATGACCACTAATCACTCACCTTTGTGGTACTGATATTCGTTTACATATAATTGCTAGCGTATTGCTGTAAATCGTAATCTTGCACGAGCTGAATTCGCACAATTTACCGCCATTGTGTAGACATATCTAGACAAAATATGAAGTTATAGTTGCGCCAATATTTAGCAACGGACGGTTTCCAAATCATTTGTGCCCCGATAGGGGTTTAATGTACTTGATTACCTGCGCGTGCGTAATGTGATACTTACTGCAAACTACTACAGAGAATATTGTTATTATTGTATTATTACTTATGTAAGATAGTATGTCAATTTCTTGTGTTGCGATCACAATAACTCAGCGTGTCTCGCGGTTTCTCACGTGATCAAAATTCGAAATTTAGATTTGTCTCTCAACCCTATCGGGGAACGAATGATTTGGAAACAGTCCGTTGCTAAATATTGGCGCCACTATATAGCTTCATATTTTGTCTAGATATGTCTACACAATGGCGGTAAATTGTGCAAATTCAGCTCGTGGAAGATTACGATATACGGCAATGCGCTAGCAAATATATGTAAACGAATATCAGTACCACGAAGGTGAGTGATTAGTGGTCATAATAAGCTGAGGAACGTATACACTTGCTTCTTTATTGGTGGCAAATTTTGAGGAGAAAAATTGGTTAAAAATGCGGGCATCGGGTGTCTCACTCTTGTTAGCTCACCTTGACATCGTCAAGCTGAGCTATTGCCATGGGTCGTCGTCCGTCGTCCGTCCGTCCGTCAACATTTGGTT
The DNA here is from genome assembly GCF_000485595.1 of Priapulus caudatus. Classification (NCBI taxonomy): domain Eukaryota; kingdom Metazoa; phylum Priapulida; class Priapulimorpha; order Priapulimorphida; family Priapulidae; genus Priapulus; species Priapulus caudatus. The sequence goes on from NW_014577348.1 coordinate 305,789, forward strand.
TCGGTCAACGATAACTCAGGAACCGTTTGACCCACATGTTTGAGATTGGGTGTAGTTGTTACTGCTATGCTCCCATATGGAACGTCCTATTTTGGAGCACGCCAGTCGACGTACTTTCGAGCCACGGCAATTTTTTGGCAAAAATGGGAATTGCTATTAGTCAGTTCAGGTTCTACGGATTTTGCTCATTTTTGGTATGTGAATGAATAAGGGCTAGGGGTTTTGATATTTAAAAAAAAATTATGCAAATTATGTAAGGTTTGGCAATTATATAGCATATTATATAAACACAAACAGTCTGTGGTGTCACACTCGTCTGGTTCGTTTTACAAGATTTAATTGACAATATCTTTAATGCAATATTGGTATTTTCTCTCCAGCTTGCCGATAAAATGTCTATATTAGAGTAAAGTTTTACAAAACATGTCGGAACGCAGCATAATCTATTTATTTCAAATGCCATTGCTACAAAGCGGGTATAGCGCCATCTACCGTCACAAATTGTGATTCATTTTGGTTTATAAATTATTATTGCGATATACAGATGGCAACCGTGTGCTACCGCCTAGAAAAACTCATACAAAGTAAACACTTCCATGCAACCAATTAACCTTTGACAAAAGTTGTGTTACGGGCAGACATAGCCGTACTGCCGTAGTCATGCAAGCAAAACAAGATTAAAAACATGCGTAATTGTTATCTGGGAAACACCATTGTCACGTGGTATATAGCAGCTACGTGGAATAAGCGTATCCTCTCAATCTTACACGTTACACATCAGGAGCTCCGCTTTTATAGGCAGTTCATAAATCTGAATATTATAAAAACGTTATTTGTGGTGAGCTACAGTGTCATTGACACTTTCATGTTATTATCTACTCTTGATATATATATATATATTTATTTATTTATATATAGTTACGTGCCGGGGAACGGACACACAGCGTGAGACCTCTCCCTAATACTGTGGTGCCTTGCAGACAGAAACTTGGAATTCCAAATTTAAATAAGACATCCTCTCAAGTAATTAAGCTATGTCACTGCTTGCTGTTTTTATGTTTGATGATATATTTTGAGTCGGCTATCTTTGCAGGGACACATTACAAAATTTCCCACTTAACTGGATATGGTTCAACCAGACAGTAACGACAGTCACTCCTGGACCAGGAAAGCATCCGAGAAGTCAACACAACAAAGGTTAGCTGTGATGAGATGTGCAATATATATGTTTATAATTATGTCACACCTAGTTTCATCATTGGAAAATATTGAATTCTGATCCAAAGGGCTACTTTGGGAATCTTGAAAAATTATGCATTAAAATCTGTCATCATGAACAGGTTGCATGACGGACAACTCGAAATTACCACAGTCACTACCTAAATAATCGCCTAGTCGGCCTAGTTGAATTGCATTTATGTTTATACATTTATGATAGATTTATAGCTTCTAGATTGGATGTTGTATGACTGTTCTTTGTCTTTTATCGGCACAATAGGGAATATCTGTAAAAAATTAATGTATAAATTTGTACATTTGTTTCCTAAGGAACAATAATTGTTTCTCTAATGTTAGGCAGAAAAGTGATAGCTCAGGTTCCCAATCTCCTATCACTATCAGGCATGGCTCTGTAGAATATTATCGTTACAGGAGCAGGCGTCGATCAAGATCCCCCGATAAAAAATCGTCCCATCATAGTCGACAGTCTCCGACAAATAGCAGACACAGGAAACACGGACATAAATCTGAACATAAAGGGTGAGCTAAGCAATTACATATTAGAGAGTACTAAAAATGATAACAGTCTGTGTGTGACCAGTTTTATGCCGCATCGCGAGAATAGCATCCGGATGCAGCATCTTTTAACAGTAATTTTCCACCACTATAATCACTTAATAGTATCTACTCCCGTGAAGAAAGAAGATGGTACAATTGCAGCAGAAATCCAAGAAACTGTGTAAGAAAAGGGACAATTATAGTAGTTGTGATTGGCTTGGTTCAGAGATGAGAATCTCCCGCGGATGTGCGGTTTCCTGCGTTTTCCACTGATAATTTTCGAAATTGTTCAAATCCGTTGAGAAAACTGTAGGGGGGGGGTACTGCCACCCACAGACAGTGGGAAAATGTCCTGCAGCTGGTGATGCCTTTTTACTGTCTGAGATCGCCATCCCGTGGCTGACAAATGTACTATTCATTCGCGCACTGTGCGACAATGTTGAGCTATGTGCGCGCAATGTCGGCGTTCATGAACAAGCTAGTTTTTGAAATTTCTGTGCATCGGAACGCGTCTGCAAGCATCTAATTTAAAAGAATTTCTGGGGGAGGACTCCTAGACCTTCCGAAAGTGCTTAGCACGTGCGGTGCGCAATATAGCGCTTAGCGCTATTCTACCAGTATGTAGAAATATATCCCGCGGCTTTCATCCAGGGCCGTTCTGATCTCTGTTGGTTACAACTTAGACATATGGAATCATCTTCTGTGTACTATATGTGACACTAAAGTAAATAGAACTTGGGATAGGTGCGCTACAATGTATAAAAAAACATTTATTAATCACAATGATAATTTAACACAAATGTTTTATTGTTTTAATTGCTGATGTGAGAAGGTAAATATTTGTTTAAATAGGCAAGTGGTTTACATAGCCTTAAAATGTGTAGAAAAATGAATATTGCCATTGTAAAAGGTAGTTTGTTGCTGTAAATAATAGCATATCATGTTACAGTAGATCATCTGTTAATATCTACTTGTTTTAAATAGGCACAGAAAAGACGGCTCACTTTCTCAATCTCCTATCCGGCATGACTCTGCAGAAAATGATCGCTACAGGCGTCGATCAAGATCCCCTGATAAAAAATCATCCCATCATAGGCGACAATCTCCGACAAATAGCAGACACAGAAAACACGGACATAAATTGAAACATGACAGGTTAGCATTTTATGAAAGTTAGGGAAAGATTCTTCTTTGAAATTATGTAAACTAAAGTATAGTATGTAAGTATAGGTTTTTAAGAAAAAAACAAGCCTGTACATAATTATACTCTTAATGGCTCTATTTCTTCTCAAAGGTTAGATTTATTGAACATATTTTGTGAATGTTTTGCATGCACTGTTTTTTTTGTATAACAGGTCGCACGCTCGAAATAAACATCAGAGGGAATCGTCATCTAATACTGATTCATCGGGAGGAGGGAGCGATTCACCATCTTGTGAAAGCAGTGAGGAGAAGCCCGTTGCAAAAGTGCCACTAGGTGGTGCTGTTGTGCAGATATCAAAGGAGGAGAGACGGTGTGTAGCAGTGATGTGTTTTATTGTTCACGAGCTTGTTCGTCCTACGTAGACATTAAAGCCGCACAATGCGCATCCAAACGCTAATTTCTCCAGTACTAGACTAGCAAATACTTCATGGCATGCATAATCACACTACCTTATGACAAAATAAACTCTAGTTGCTCCCATTTCACTGCACGTTTGCTTAAAACCCACAAGAAAGAGGTGAGAAAACTGGCATTCTGGCGCTAACGCCGGCTTGTTTGCCAAACAATTTAGCCGCGAAGTGGTTAGGGTGACGTCACATGTTTTTATCTTTGCTACACCCGTACCGCTGTACCGTAGCACCGCTGCATGGTTCCTTGGGGAAACTGTCAACAACATCGGAGAATTTGAACAACATTGGAGGTATTTTCAAATACCTTTTATAAGACAACGCGCAGTGAAATGGGAAGAACTAGAGTTTATTTTGTCATAAGGTAGTGTGATTATGCATGACACAAAGTATTTGCTAGTCTAGTACTGGAGAAATTAGCGTTTGGATGCGCATTGTACGGCTTTAAACACTTTTATTCTCAGAAATTTATTATCATAACTTGTTTACCTACCTTTGCAGACGAAGGAAGGCACGAATGAAAGCACTGGAGACACCAGAGGAGAAACGAGCTAGGCGACTTGCTAAGAAGGTGATCTTGTTAATTCTGTCTTTTAACCATGTTTACAAAGCAAGATAGTCCTGATATCATTTGATTTCCTTTAGGTCTAACACCCAACATGATAGAAAAATAGTGATATCATAAATTTTATTTAATAATTTTAATTAATAATTTTAGAGGTGTGTGGAGTCTCTTTTGTGACATTTAATGAGTAGTGTGTGTTTTATGTTCAGGAAGCTAAAGAAAAAAAGAGAAGGCTTGAAATGGGATGGGACAAAGATTACCTGGTGAGTAATTGGCATCAGAGGTCAATCACAGGGATAAAAAGTTTCATAAAAATCATCATAAATGTATATAAAATTGTAAGAAAACATGATGAATCCATAAAAAAACTCCATGAATTTTGGAATCTGTGTAATTGCTTTTCGTTATATGTGAATTAATTCAGTGCTCACATTGGAAATTTACACAAGAATCGAACTTTTCCTATGTGTACAAAGTTTAAAACCAGAACCCTGTATATTCTCAGATAGTGATTACATTTTATCAGTTATATACATTCATATGATGTTGGGTGATACCTTATTTTACAATACTACTTTTTTTTATTCTGACAAGCTCTATCACATCAAATTGCTATTGGCTGTCAAGGGCAGTGGAATGTGATATTTAATGATATTATCAAACACCTGGTATAGCTACTAATCCAAATTGCAGGTAGCTAATAAATTGAGCCAGGTAGTGTATGGCAGTGATATTAAAGTTAGTTTTTGCTCTGATTTTAATTTATCTGTCTAGGGTTACACAAACACTGATAATCCATTCGGTGATGCCAATCTCCTTGAAACATTTGTATGGCATCAAAAACTCGAGAAAGAGGGAAAAGCTGACCTGCCAAAACATGAGTTGCAGAAGATGGGGTTAAAAAGTCAGGAAGCCAATAAGGTTGGTGGAATCAAATATATGAATAAATTGTTTATTAAATACATAAGATATCGCTTGCTATGCCAATTGCATGTACAAATACCCAAATCTATTTATAGTTACTAGTTAATTCAATAATGGCTGACTGCACAAATAAGAAGAACTTGACGAAAAATACTATATAAGTTTAAACTAGCAATGCCAGCACTGCATCAACTACAAAAATGCTAGAATTTGAAGAGAATTTATTCACATTGTCGTGAGGCATCTGTCTAACCCTCGTTTTTTCTCAATTTTAATTATCGTAGTTTCACACAAAACCAGCAATTTGTTGGTGCATTGGTAATGGTATATCTGTATGTGTTGCTGTCAATGTAGCATGTCTGTAAATGGCTGCATTTTTATTCCTCAGATAGAACTGGAGAAGGTCAAAGAGAGGCGACTACAGCGAGAGCAAGAACTTCTGCAGAGGGACGAAGAAATGGTACTTAGTGGCATATCTTGTTTCTTTATAGATGGTAGTTGACACACACATGTAAGGCTTGATATTAACCCATTTCTTAAGATAACATGTATTTTAAATACATTAAATTCTTAGTGGCAAATAAATTTTAACACACACTGTTGTCTCACATGTGATGCAGAAATAAATTTTGGTGTGATGCTGTCATGTTCTTGATTTTGTGCTCATACTGTTGTCAGGATGCAACCTTTGGTGTGGCATTGTACAACAATAAGATTAGCATAAAAAATGTGAACCTTTTCACCTAGTCATATATGTTTGACATTTGGAGGGGTAGTATCAGCCAATGACATAGGTGAACTAAATGGCTGCCCAGGGCCCCGGGCTACCTGCAGGGTCTTTTGCTGTCTGCAAAAATAATCGAACACTTCATTCATGATCTTTGTTCACCTTTCGTCCAGATTTGAAGGCTTCAGATTGCAGGAAATGATTTTTAGAGTAGCTTACGAATACAAAAGTTGCTTAGACTCCCTGAAAGAATTACTTCCTCAGACCATCCGTGTAGGGGCCCAAAATGTAACTGCTGTTTTTGCTTTGATATAAATATGTAAATTACTTATATATATTAACAGCTACATGCCAGTCTGGTTGCATAGTTAAAGTAAGTGATTGCTTTTAGCCTGAATTTTGCTTAGCATTTGCTAGTAGTTCTAGTTATCTTGATGTGTTGAACTTGTGAAATTCCCATCCCCAGATCCCCATGAGTTGAAATGTAAATGTGCTGATTTGTTCTAAACCAACTGAAGGTCACCTGACAAAACTGAACAATCGAGCTTCAATATAGTGTAGTGTTTCTCTCTACTGGTAGATTGTGTCATTACGCAGTCTAAAATATCCCTGTTCTGGTATCAAATGCAAAAAATGATAAATGATGGTAATACGAATAACTGCGTTGATGATTATTGGTATAATAATATATGAGCAAATCGTACTGATGTGTTTCAGCAAATGGAGCAACGAGCAAGGGAAGCAGATCAGTATAAAGAATGGGAGCATCAGGAGGAAAAGGTACTAATTTGTTATAATAAAGCCATTTTTTCACCTGGACTCATCTGTGTTCGTGAAACTTTCCCGACAATAGGTAAACTCTCCAGACCTCTTTATGAGAAACCAATCTAACTTAGTAGACATGCAGTGGTGCAAAATTGGCAGATTTTAAGAATTGTGCACATTTCTTATGGCATGAATAGTCACCACATGCTTGGTGATCTTTTGCTCCTCAGGAAAGGGTTAAACATTGATTTGCTGTTTACAGAGGATTGAAGTGCTTTTGATAGTTGCGCCCATATACATGTTTGGTGCTGAAAGGCTACAATTTCACAGTTAAATTTCAAAAGCAACGTTAGTTGAACACGATTTAAGCTGCATAAGTATGTTTGTATGAGAGAAATTCCACCCCTTAATTTCTATATATACCAGGGCACCCGGTGTACGTCCTGGTTTGTTTTTTTAATGTACGTGTCCTTGCTGCTTGCATTATTTACTCGCAGCTGGCCATGCAGTAACATGCAAATCCATTGCCACTTTTTGCATTGTGATCAACACCTAATTTCCTGATTTACCAAATTAAACCGTCACGAAATCACAATGATGCATGATGACTGCTGGTATATTTGTCTAAGTTGCAGCGGCCATCTCGTGGCAATTTTCATTTTTATAATTAGTGTGCAAAAAACATACAAACACGGTTATGTTCAATATCAAAAACCATATGAACCATATTCTACTCTACCTACCTTCCTTCTCTCAATTGCCTACTCCAACAGCCCCCCCCCCTATCTTCCACTAGCACAGACCTCAGACGAGCACTGTCACATTGCGACACTAGGTGATATATTGAGAAATGGAGCCGAGTAATTTTCCTGCTATGTGAGCCATTGCCTACAAACTTCTGTTTAGGATTTGTGTGATATTTGTATTGTTAATTCATTATAATAATTTACATTAGTATAATATATAATAATAAATTGATTAAATTGCATCCAACTTAACTATATTCCCCTTTAAATAACCATATTACTTTGCGTAGATGCCTTTTGCATATTTTTCTGATAATTTCAATTTGTATAATGCATTTTTAATCCAATCAGGAGCATTTTGGATTTAAATTCGTGCGTTATATACTTTCAGTTTCATCTCCAGCAAGCTAAGCTCCGATCAAAAATACGAATTCAAGATGGCAGAGGTGAGTGATTACGCTTATGGCAGTGGCGTAGCTGGGGGGGGGGAGCGATGGGGGCGGTCGCCCCCCCCCCCTAAGATTTAGAAGGCTACCTTACTTAAACCAGCAGGACTGTTTCAAGTCGATAAAACATGCCAACAACATGCACCCCCCCCCCCTTAGACTTAATCGTGGCTACTCCACTGGCTTATGGTGATGGTATAATAGTGAATAAGTGCAAGTATTATTTTTGGTCCCCCCTGATTGCTGGTTCATGAAGCTATGCATAGTTAAATTCAATTTAATCACGCGTAAAGGATCATTATAGTATACAGTCTATACAGTGTCTGTAGAGCTGGGGCAGAAGTAACAGAGGTGAGATATTGAACATAATTTTATTCTGTATTTGTATTATGTATTATGTATTTATGGGGTCCATTGTCGTTCGATGGGTAGTCTTTCGATGGGTAGATCTTTATTTCTGACCACTAACATAACATTTCACAATTTTGCTGCCAACCTGACAAAGTTGCGCTTCTGCTGATTTTATTTTGCACGTTGCAGACCGAGGGCAGCTAATCACAAAAGTGCAATTATATTTATACCTAACTGCTATTTAACGAAACGATTTTTATTTTAGGACAAATTCGTTCATATAACTGAAACTAAGAGTGGTTTATAAGATATTGCAATCCTTCTCTAAAATTAATAAATAAGGAACACCCTCAATCTGTACCCTGCAGTCGAAAAGTTGTGCGCTTGTCAGTCGATGTGGTCGTAGTGGCGCTACCGTCGTTGCAACCAAATGGTATCCTTTAGTTTTAAAACATTTTTTAAATGTATTTCTAATGAATATTGAACAAAGGAATTTTTATGTAACGTTACGTAATTAAAATCTATTTTAACTAAAAATATGCAAGGACCTGGAATTATGTGCTCCTTTAACTTTAACATTCAATCACCCTTGGCCAAAATCCTATTCCCCTACATAATCACAATACAGATAGATAGCATTCAGACGAACTAGTAATGGCCTCATCATATATCAACACACCAACAGTAATGTCTGTTGCATCGCATGACAAACTAAACGCAACTTAAACGCTATTATGAGGTTTGACAGGAAATTTGGCAATTTGACAGGAGGTTTGGGCTATGATATGTTTATCATATTATGTTTTATTATATAAATTGCCGCACATCACGGGTGTCATCAATGATGAGAGATAGTGTTTGTGCTAGCGTAGTGTACAACATTGTGTAGCGTGGGATGTCGTGTAGAGTTCGTGGATGGCAGTGTTCGTAATGATATGCAAACCGACGAGTCACAGGAAAAAGCGATCTTTATTATACAGTAACACACGTTGCACTTCCCAAAATGCCTGGCGCCTGTCAAAAGTCGAATCAGACTTCCATCCGGTCTCTCTCGTCACCTTCCTTTGTAGGGGAGTCCTCTCTCTCTCTATCTCTCTCTCTCTCTATCTCTCTCTCTCTCTCTCTCTCTCTCCATCTCCCTCTCTCGCTGTCTATGTCTCTGTCTCTCTCTCTCTCTCTCTCTTTTTCTCTCTCTCTCTCTCTCTTTCTCTCTCTCTCTCTCTCTC
>NW_014577348.1:314935-320126 GCF_000485595.1 Priapulus caudatus
CCACACGCAAGAAATCGCTGTGTTTGCACGCGCACACGGTGTGTCTTGTGCTGCGCCATCAGGCACGCGTGTCCGATGGCGCAGCACAAGACACGCCGTGTGCGGCAGGCTTTAAGAAAGTAACCACTCGTTTGCTGTAACAGGCATGATTATGTTGCGGGCTTATATTTTTATATCAGCGTGTTTCAGTGTAAGCTGGAATATTTGCTGTTTTTGTTCCGGTTCACCCCCCCCCCCCATTACGTTGGCCTTTTAATTTCACCATGGGCTATGGTAATGAGACATGCAGCTGTTATTGATGGCATCATCTTGAATTTCTCTAAAGTACGTTTCCATGTTGATGAAAATAACAGGATTTCTTCGATTCGCTCTTAACCTAATGCAACTGTCACGTATAATTTACCTTCTCTGAATGCAAACTCACTTGCCGTTGCGTGACTGTAATATTGCATTAGACATGTCACTGCATGACGTAGTTATTTTACGAAAATGAAATCAAGTGCAGTTATCGAGCAGGCTCTTTCATGTAGGAATTAAGGACTCCAAGCTACTTATGACATGCGTGCCAGAAGACCTAGCCCTGCTTTCGACATATATATACGACATATACCCTAACCCTTGCGGCTGCGCCCAGAGTGTTGATGCGACAATGATTTGTGTGGAGTTCGTCGACACTTTCAACATCAATTTGCATTTTGCACTAAACTGCTTCAGCCTTATCTATTACGTAGCTACAAATTTTGTAGCTGCTACGAAACTTGCTGGTCTTAGTACATCTATATCTGCGCTGGAGTGACGCGTGCATGCTAGACTAATGCCTGAGCCATATGTTATGTGATCCTATAACAATTAAGGCGTAACAGGAGTGTCATAATATAGCTGACACATCTGATGATATCAGGGGTGATGAATGACAAACGCTGGGGACTAATGCTGCGAATCTGCTAATGCAGTTGTGTGCTGTAGACGCTTACCAGATTACGTCCATCAGAATTTTATACACGCGGTTAACATCCACGCACACGTACACGCATGCACGCACGCACGCACGCATATATGCATGGTACACAGCACACATAAACTGTTGCACGAAATGTTGGGGGCAATATGTGCTTATTTCTTGTATTTTTGTCTCAGAAACATCGGGAGTTTTGTTTCTATGTCAAATATAATAAAAATATGTATGGTGTATATATAGCTGAAGATTGGGACAGCCGCGCCGTAAAATAATGTATGTACATACAGTGATGCTCCGCATTACGAAAGTAATGCACTCTAGCTATTAATGCATGTACGCACTGTAAAACATATATTATTATTTAATGATGTAACACAGGAAATGGGGGTCAGAATAAGAATTAGTACCTATTCATATACATGTGAAACGTGCACGTATTTCCACTGACATGCAGAAGTTCCAATGGTGTTTCCAAGGCAGGGCCCAATTTAGGAGTGGGCAGAGTGGGCAGCTGCACACGGGCCTCCACAAATCAGGGGCCTCCACATATTTGATTTAAAAAAAAATTGTTAAGGAAAAATATAGGCTGCCTGAATGACATGCACGCAACCCGTATCAATCAAAACCAAACCGTTACTGTGCGCATTTTACATCTTACATACGTAAGACATAGCGGCATAACCCATATTGTATTTGTTTGTGAATGGTATAGTTAACTAAGGGGGAAACGTACAACGGTGTCACTAAGCCAATATTCTCTCTCTGTCATTAGCAAGTTGAATTTTTTATTTTGGGCAATATAGCGCCGGTAATACACATGATATGTATCTATATGTCTTGTTACTTTTTAGTTTTTAGTATTACTTTAAGGTAGGGTGGTCTCCACAAATGATGGCTGCCCACGGGCCTACACATGTCTAAATCGGGGCCCTAGTTCTCAAGGCGGCGGAAACCTGTGCTAGTCTTCTACGTGGCACTGCCAACAGGGACTGGCTGCTGCCAAACATGTTGGCCCGCCGGCTAACCGTGTGTGATGTTGTGTGTGTGTGTGTGTGCTGGCTCAGTGCGTAGCGTGCGTAGCGTGCGTGCTGCGTGCGTAGCGTGCGCTGCGTGCGTGTGTGTGTGTTTTATGTGTGCTTTGTTTGTCGTGTGACTTGTTTGTGTGTTGTGTGTGTGTGTGTGTGTGTGTGTGTGTGTGTGTGTGTGTGCTGTGTGTTGTGTGTTGTGTGTGTGTGTGTGTGTGTTGTGTGTGTGTGTGTGTGTGTGTGTTGTGTGTGTGTGTGTGTGTGTGTGTGTTGGTGTGTGTGTGTGTGTGTGTGTGTGTGGTGTGTGTGGCGACGTCTGGTTGAAACCGATCCCGGAATAGACAATGCCTTGTTTGTTGACCAACAAACCATGTTTTCGCATTTTGACTGCATGCGTATTTGTGAAAGCATCGATTGATTGAATTGAAGTTGACCTCGCACGCGTCCCGTGCTGTCTCTGTGTGTTTAGACCGCTGCAAGCAATAAACCCCACCAGACCACGATCACAACGCCCGAAAGCTACATGCGTGTAATCTAATTAATTAGTTAGCAGTAGCAGTAGTAGTAGAGTAGTAGTAGTAGTTAGTTAGTAAGTAGTAGTAAGTAGGCAGCAGCAGCAGCAGCAGCACAGCAGGCAGGCAAGCAGTCAGGCAGGCAGCAGCAGCAGTAGCAGCAAGCAGAGCAGGCAGTAGAGCAGCAGGAGCAGCAGGCAGCAGGTAGAGCAGCAGCAGCAGCAGCAGTAGCAGTAGTAAGCAGTAGTAGTTACGGGAGACAATAACTTGTCGGCTTTTTGCCTCCAATGTACATAGGAGTATGTTTAGAACTCAATCGAAGTCACGAGTGCGTTGCAGAACACAACAACGCACGTACAATATACACATACGTAGGGAGAAAAACAAAAGAAAGAGGGGGGAGAGTTGGGGAGACGTAAACGAAGCGAGAGAGAGAGAGAGACGAAGAGAGAGAAGAGAGAGAGAGAGAGAGAGAGAAGAGAAGAGAAAGAGAACAGAGAAAGAGAAAAGAGAAAGAGAAAGAGAGAGAGATGAGAGAGAGAGAGAGAGAGAGAAGGGCGAGAGAGAGAGAGATGGGGAGGAAGAGAGATGGGCGAGAGGGGGGTGATAAATCGGAGGAGAGGTTGGTTGGCATTCGTGATGGCAAGCGTGCATCGTGTATGCGTGCGTAGTGTTTGAGTGCGTGCGTGCGTGAGTGTGGCGTGGCGTGGCCGATCGCGTTCGATACTCCCCGGCAGCACGCACATCGCTCCGTAATTTTTCGTGTAATTGCAGACATCTAATACGTTCATTGTGTAGTGGCGCAGTGTGGCAAGGCATGTCAGCCGCATTAGCGCTAAGCTTAGTAGGGCGAGAGGGCAGAGAGAGAGGGAGGGGAGAGAGGGGAGAGAGGAGAGAGCGAAGAGCGAAAGAAGAGAGATGGAGACTTGGAGAGCGAGACAGAGAGAGGGCGAGAGAGCGAGCGAGAGAGAAAGCAGAGAGAAACGAGAGCGCGCGAAGAGAGATGAACAAGCGGGGCTGCCGGCAATAATCCGTGACTCAAAACACGTTAAGGCCAAACCGCATTTTTTAATTTTGTTGGTTTACAGAATTTTTTGTTGTTGTTTGTTAACTTCGGCAAGAGGTTAAAAAAAAAAAAAAAATTTGTTGTTTTGTCACGATCAGAACAAGTCAAATACAGTTGACACTCGTTATACCATGATATTTAAAAGTATTTTAAGAAAAACTAAATGAACAACGTCGGGGAATAAAAAAATACAGATTTTTCATTTTTATTTTTTTTGACGTGTTTTCTTGAAAATTCGGTCGGCGATCTGTAAACCAACAAAATAAAAAAAATTAAAAGTTAAGTCAATAATCGCAACAGACGTACTGGATTTGATTTAATGCACGTTCTGCGGTAGTATCTTTTACTATAACTTGCCGAATGTTGTATTATGTAATGTATGATAGTATAATGTAATGTATGTATGTATGTAATGTATGTATGTATGTATGTATGTATGTATGTCATGATGTATGTATGGTATGTATGTATGTATTATGTAATGTATTGTATGTATGTATGATATGTGATGGTATGTATGTATGTACTTATGTATGTTATGTTGTATGTATGTTGTATGTATGTTGTATGTATGTATTATGTATGTATGTAATGTATGCTATGTATGTATTATGTATGTGATGTATTATGTACATGTAGTATGTATGGATGTCATGTAATGTATGTATGTATGTAGTATGTCCGTAATGTAATGTATGTATGTATAGTATGTATGTATGTATGTATGTATGTATGTATGTATAGTATGTATGTAATGTATGGATAGTATGTACGTATGTATGTATGATATGTATGTATGTAGTAGTATGTTATGTAATGTTGTATGTATGTATGTAGTATGTATGTAATGTATGATATGTATGTATGTATGTATGTATTGTATGTATGTATGTATGTATGTAATGTATGTATGTATGTATGTATGTATGTATGTATATGTATGTATGTATGGTAGTGTAAATGTATGTATGTAATGTATGTAATGTATGTATGTATGTATGTATGATGTATGTATGTATGTATTTATGTATGTATGTATGATATTGTATGTATGTTATGTATGTATTATGTTTATTATGTATGTATGTTATGTATTATGTATGTAATGTATGTATGTATGTATGTATGTATGTATGTATGTATGATATGTATGTATGTATGTATGTATGTATGTATGTATGTATGTAATGTATGTATGTATGTATTATTATGTATGTAATGTATGTAATGTAATGTATGTGATGTAATGTATGTAATGTATGTAATGTAATGTATGTAATGTAATGTATGTAATGTATGTAATGTATGTAATGTAATGTATGTAATATAATGTATGTAATGTAATGTAATGTATGTAATGTATGTAATGTAATGTAATGTATGTAATGTAATGTAATGTAATGTATGTAATGTAATGTAATGTATGTAATGTAATGTATGTGATGTAATGTATGTAATGCATGTAATGTATGTAATGTAATGTATGTAATGTAATGTATGTGATGTAATGTATGTGATGTAATGTAATGTATGTAATGTATGTAATGTAATGTATGTAATGTAATGTATGTAATGTAATGTATGTAATGTATGTAATGTATGTAATGTATGTAATGTAATGTATGTAATA
>NW_014577349.1:0-8427 GCF_000485595.1 Priapulus caudatus
AGATAGATAGATAGATAGATAGATAGACAGATAGATAGATCAATAGATAGATAGATAGATAGATAGATAGATAGATAGATAGATAGATAGATAGATAGATAGATAGATAGATAGATAGTTAGATAGATAGATATATAGATAGATAGATAGATAGAGAGAGAGAGCCGATCGATCGATGGGCAGAGAAAGAGAAGAACCGCGCGCGGGATCGAGATTGAGAGAGCGAGTGCGAGAAAGAGAGCAAGATATAATTAGAGAGACAGAAAGAGCGAGGCAGACACAGAGAGAGACAGAGAGAGAGAGAGAGAGAGAGAGAGAGAGAGAGAGAGAGAGAGANTGCGCTGAGAAATTTTTTTTGCCGTGGCCGTGGTGATTCATTGCCTGGCCTTGCGGTAGGCCGCGCTAATTAGGCCGATACGAACTAAACGCATATAGATTAGCTGCCGCCTTTCCTCCTCTCCTCACTCCTCCTGCCTCCTCCTCCGCCTCCCTCCTGGATCCTCTTTTCTCATCCTCCGCTCCCCGGTGCGCGTGTCTATCCTTTCCTCCTATCCTCTACCTCCTTTCCTCCTCCGCTCTTTCCTCCTCCTCCTCCCTCCCTCCCTCCTCCCCCAGTCTCTCTTTGCCAAAATCTAATCGAAGCGCGCTTTCATATTCGTATTTAGTTGCCATCGCACGAAAAAACCCCCGCAATATCGTTATAGCCACGGCTAGCAGGAAGCATCCCCCTCTCCATAGATAGCAGGTGCAGGAGAAACCTCTTCACACGAAAGCACGGTGGGAAGAGAGGCCACCTCCTCTCCTCACACGAAAGCAGGGTGAACAGGGAGCAACCTCACTCACCATGATAGCCAGATGGAGCAAGGGAGCCCACCACCTCACCAATGATAGCAGGTGAGAGTGAGCACGCCTTCACCATGATAGCGAGAGTGAGAGGCGGCACCCCCTCACCCATAATAGCAGGGTGAGAGAGAGCACTCCACTTACCATTGATAGCAGTGGTGGCAAGAGACCACCCTCACCGCTTGCATAGCAGCGGTGCCCAGGGAGCACCCGCTCTACCATAGAGCAGGCTGAGAGGAGCACTCACTCACCGTGATAGAGGATGCAGGGAAGCACCCCTCACCATGATAGCAGATGCAGGAGCACCCCTCACCGTGATTAGCAGGATGGCAGCGAGCCACCCCCTCACCATAAAGGCAGGTCCCAGGAGCACCCCCTCACCATATTGCCAGCGTGCAGGAGCAACTCCATCACCATGATAGCGCGATAAGAGGGACCACCCCCTACTATGATAGCAGATGGCCAGGGAGCACTCCCTCACCATAATGAAGGTGCAGAGCAACTCCCTCACCATGATTAGACAGGGCTGAGAGGGGAGCACCCCCTCACCATGATAGCAGGATGGCAGCGAAGCACCCTTGCTCACCAGTGATAGCAGGAAAGAGGGAGCATCCCCTGCTCACCATGATAGCAGGATAAGAGGGCAGCACCCGCTCACCATGATAGCAGGGTGAGAGCCGCGGCACCCCTCATCATAGGATAGCAGGGCAGGAGCCACCCCCTCACCATTGATAGCAGCGTGATAGAGCACCCCCTCACCATATAGCAGGATAGCAGGGAGCACTCCATCACCATGAGTAAGCAGCGGGTGGCAGGAGACCCCCTCACAATGTGATAGGATGGCCAGGGTAGCCACCTCTTTACCATGATAGCAGCGGTGCGAGGCGCAGCACCGCCTCCACCCAATGATAGCAGGATGGCAAGGAGCACCCTCTCACCATGATAGCAGGGTGAGAGGGAGAACCCCCTCACCGTGATAGTAGGATGGCAGGGTGAGAGGGAGCACCCCCTCACCGTGATAGTAGAATGGCAGGGTGAGAGGGAGCACCCCTTTCCCCTCATCACGATATATAGCAGGGACACGGGGAAAAGCGATGCACCCTCATCTCGACAGCAATGAACAAAGCAAAGAACCCTTCCGGCTCTATATAGCGGCCAGTCATATAAGACGTTCTACGGCCGTCTGACGCGAGCGCGCGGGGATTCGTGCCGACATGCATGCTATACGGCACGATAATGTTTGCCTGCATACGCTTTTTAGTGGCCCTAGCGTGTACTCTAAATGAGGTTCTTTATCGATCAACGCGCTTCTCATTGGTTCGGTAATGACCGCCGCCACGTAAGTATTTAATAAGGATTTGTGGTGGAGCGAGGGACGCGTGGCTTTGCTTTATACAGTCTATGTTAGTTTATTTCGCCGCGCAGCACGATTGTCTTTATCAAGAGCGTCTTTATCTATCTCGGAAGTCCCGTGTTTGCTGTCTATCTATCTGTCGCTTCGCCTTTCTATCCTCTCCCCCTCTCTCTCCCTCTCTGTCGTTTTGTATCCCCTCTAACCTTCTTTCTGCCGTCTGCATGCTTCGCCTCTCACCTCTCTTACCCATCCTCTCTTCATCGCCTCTCTTACCCACACGCTGCATGTAGCCAACCTCTCTTACCATTACTCTCTTTCTCTCTAATCTTTCTCTCCACACATTGCCCGTTTCATCGCAGCCATGATTGTATGATGCATTTCCATTTTTTCAAGGTCTTACGCTTATAGTCAAATAAAAATATTATATATATATATATATATATTGTAAGCAGCCGAGAGTGATATTTTTCGTTATGCTGCCTCACACAATTGACTAGCCGTGAATGACATATCGCGATGTTTACACTTGCTCCGACAAAAGCAAAAAAGTAATTGAGCGCCGGTGACAGTTGCGCTCTCTGCGTATCTCTGCAGCAGAATATAAACACGAAACACGAGGAAAAAGCTCGGCTTGATACCTAGTCGATATACGCTCACGCGATCAAACAGACACAGACACATTTCGCGACATTTTTCTCTTCGAGGGGGACATGTCTTAACGATGAACCTGTCTCCATGGCAACCATGACCCTGTCTCCACAGCAACCACGACCCGATATCGTTGCCAACCGCCACCTTGTCACGTTACCGACCTATGACCGTGTATCGGTCACTCACAACCAGCATATCTGCTTAACGACGATGACCCTGTATCAGCAGCAACAACCAGCATGTCTCCTTAACGACGATGACCCTGTATCAGCAGCAACAACCAGCATGTCTCCTTAACGACGATGACTCTGATCATCAGAAGTCCCCACATCAGGAGACCACAACAAGCCTAGGGTTCACGGCGCAACACAGACCGAGACTCCAAACAGAGAGAGGAGCAGATCAGAACCGCGCAGGGAGACATGACTCAGGTGACTCGCCAAGAACATCAGCTAAAGAGAGGATCGCGCTTCGGGCAGGCCGACAGTCACAGTCAAAGACACAACACACATCACACAGCACACATCAAGCACAGAATACGCCAAAGGTGTCTGTATCATCAGTGAGTTCGACAGAGACAGCTACATCAAGCTCAGAAGCAAACGACCAACAGAAACTCACTCAAGGCGCCGACCCCGAGCGCAGGCCGTCTGCAGCAGGCCGGCCTGAGTACAGCGCTCAACAAGGGCGCAATCAAGCGCAGCATGGGCTCTCCTTAACGACGATGGATGTTCCTTGTATCAGCAGTCAGCGAACCAGCCATAGTCTCCCTTAATCGACGATGACTCGTATCATCAGCAACTAACCAGCAAATGCTTCTGTGCCGATTTAACCGACGATGACTGCTGCTAGTGCAGCAGCAGCAGATCAGCATGGTCTCGCTTTAGACGACGATGACCTGGCTGGTTTATCCAGCACCCCCCGACTCAATCTTCCTTTAACAACCAATAAACATGGTCTGCATACGCAGACGTTCTCTTCTCGTTTATAGGCCACCATAACGTTACGGGCAGAACCACCTCTCTCGACGGGCGCAGCGGCGCAGGCAGGCGGACATCTACTACGTTAAACAGCCCGTACAATCGCAGATTGACCTGCAAGCAGGGCCAGGCAGGCCGCGCAAGCCGGGCAGGCAAAAGAGGGAGGGGAAGTAGGCAGCAGGTCCAGTCAGGGAAGTAGGCCAGGCCAGAGACGGCAGGCAGGCACGGGCGAGGCAGGCGGGAAGGCAGCACAGGGGAGGCGGGCGAGGCAGCGCGGGAGGCAGGCGGGGAACAGGCGGGAAGCACGCGGCAGAGGCAGGGGAGGCAGGCGGGAGGCCAGGCGGGCAGGCAGGGCGGGAAGGCAGGCATGCACCGCGGGGGAGGCAGTTTCGGGAGGCGAGGCGGGAGGCAGGCGGGGAGGCAGGGGGAGGCCAGCCCGCAGCTGGGGAGGCAGCAGTCAGGGAGGCAGGCAGACGGGGAGCGGGGGAGGCAGGCGAGGAGGCATGGGCAGGCCAGGCGGGGAGCAGGGCCGGGCAGGGCAGGGCGGGAAGCACGAGCATGCACCTGGCGGGGAGCACGGCGGGCGCAGGCCAAGGCGGGGAGGCAGGCGAGGGAGGCAGGCGAGTCAGGGAGGCAGGCAGACAGGAGGCGGGGCGAGGCAGCGAGGGAGCGGGGAGGCAGGCGGGGAGGCAGGCGGTCAGGCAGCGCGGGGAGGCAGGCACTGCAGCCGCGGCGAGGCAGGCGGGAGGCAGGCAGGGAGGCAGGTGGGGAGGTGCAGGCATACACCGGCTGGGAGGCAGGCGGCGGGACGCGAGCGGGATAGCAGGCGATGCACCGGCGGCGGAGGCAAGCGGGGAGGCAGGCGTGCAGGCAAGCCGGGGAGCAGGCAGGGAGGCATACTTGAGCATCCCGACGTCCTTGCGAAATGCACAGCGTCGTAAATTTATAATTGCCAGCTAAGCTGCTAGACGGTGAATCACTGATAACGTCGGGCAGTGGTGTAGCGAACCGGAGCGGCGCGTGTACGGCAGTGATACGTAGACTCAGCAGCAGGCCAGCAGACGAGACGGCGGCGGAGCGGCACTACAGCAATCAATAGCAATAGCAGCGCAGCGCGGCGGCGGGCGGCAGCCGCAGCTAGCGCAGGCAGCCGCGAAACAGTAGCCGTATGCCAATATCAGCAGAGCAGCGGCGGCGGCAGGAGCAGTAGCCGCAGCAGCAGGTAGGTGCAGCAGTAGGCAGGCAGCAAGCATTCAGCCAGTAGCACGCGGCAGCTAAGCAGGCAGTAGCAGGCAGTGCAATAATCGCCAGTAGCAGCGGCCGGCCAGGAGCATAGCAGAGCAGCAGGCCAGTAACAGGCCAGTCGCAGGCAGCCAGATATCAGCAGTAGCGAGCGGCGGCCAGCAGCAAGTAGCAGCAGTAGCAGCCAGGCTCATATCAAGAAGTAGCGCGGGGGGGGGGGCGGGGGGGGGGGGGGGCCGGGGGGGGCGGGGTGGGGGAGCGGCAGTCAGCAGCAGTAGCAGGAGCAGCAATATGCGGCAATAGCAGCGGCGCAGTAGCAGGGAGTAGCGAAGTAGCAGTAGTCAGCAGCTTCAGCAGCCAGGCCGCGGCAAGTGCCAGTGATGTAGGGCGGTGCAAGGGAGGGGGGGGACGCAAAGTTGTGCGTAAGAGGGAGGGGGAAAGTTGTGGGAAGGAAGCAGAGCAAGGTCTTCTTGAATGGGCGAAGAGAGTCTGATGGAGCGAGGCAAGGGCACCAGATGGGAATACGGTTGGCGTGACGGATGCCTCGAGAGGCGGTTGCGGAGGAGAGAGCATTATCTGTATAGGAGAGCGTCAATGCCTTGGCTTGCTTAAATGTAGACGTGTATAGAGATACGTGCGATTGCCAACGAGATAGATAGGTAGAGAGAGAGCGAGAGAAAGAGAGAGAGAGTGAGAGAGAGAGAGAGAGAGAGAGAGAGAGAGAGAGAGAGAGATAATACCAGAACAGCCTGGGCGGTGATGTATTTTACACGCTCTCCCGATAAGCCCTGTTAATGCCCGCCCGCTTGAATGGCTTCTTACACGGTTTCCGTAGTGTACGGGCGTTGATTTAAAAGCAAAACATGCCTACTCGGGCCATTAATAGTAAAACAGTCGACTACGCCCATACACCCGACTCAACGTGAATGGTTCAGCCGCGGGTGGGGGGAATACCGTCTCGCTCGACTCTCTTCCGTCACGGTAGAAGCATAAAACAAGTAAAGCAGAGAAGCCAATAATGTGTCCTACAGCGGCGAGGAGAAGGAAACGAAGAAGGTGGAGGGAGGAACGAGGGGAAGGTTAAGGAAGGGATGATGGATGTAAGGAAGGATGGAGGAAGGATGAAAGAGAAAGAAGGGAAGAATGAATAGAAGGAAGGACATAGACGTGGGAGAAGAAGAAGAATAGAAAGGGGAAGAGGTGTGGTGCGAGCAATGAAGGAAAGGAAAAGAAAGAGAGAAAGCGTGACAAGGCAGAAAGGAAGAAGGCGGAGAAAAGAGAGAAGAAGGAGCAGAAGAGAGCGCTGAGGAGAAAGGGTATAGGTTGTGCGGTTATTAAATCTGTGGTAAACATATAGATGTCTAGGATATTGGATTCTCCGGGTGATCTCTCCAAATCATATTAGATGCATGACTGCGCATGTAGTTGCAATAGCTGCCACTAACAGTCTCCAATTCTCTCACCGCCTATTCCTCGAAAAACCACGCATTGCCATTACGCCTCGTCTAACCCCTACACCCTCTAACTCTACGCCTCCTCCAATTATGACCCCGCTCGACTCTCAATCAATATAACTGGATACTGAATACAACATATGAGGGTATTGGGAATAGAGCCGTCGGCTTTTCGTTTTCCATTCGAAGGTGTCGTTGACGATAACCGTGAAAGCGTTCCGGCCAGCGCGGTGTGGCAGCAGCAGTAGTAGTAGTAGCAGCAGCAGCAGCAGGCACGCGCACACGCACGCACGCACGCGCACACACACACACACACACACACACACACACACACACACACACACACACACACGCGCGCGCGCGCGCGCGCATAGAAGCGCAATCAACACTTGCCGCAAGCTGCTCTCTACAACACTTGTCGAGCATAAATCTGCTGCCACAACGTATATATACTATATCCGCGCGCGCGGCAAAATGCGAGCTAGAACAGGCTCCGCGCGAGAGACGGATCTTCTGAAAAAAAGCTACTTGGCTATTTCTTCTTTCAGTTCCTTCTCTTCTCTCGAAGGACGCGTGCGTCTACGTGCGTCGGCATGGGAGGAAAGAGGAAAAAGAAAGGGAGATGAGAGGGAAGGGAATGACAGGAAAGGGCAGGGGAGGGAAGGAATGAGAGGGAGGGGGAAGGAAGGGCAGGGGGCAGGGGAGAAGAGGGGGCGGTACAAGAGCAGCGGGGTGGGGAGGCGAGAATGGCAGACGCATAGCCTTATGGAACTCTGCAGTCGTCTAGAAGGCCTAGCTCTGATGCTAATGTGCAGGCGATAATGACTAACGCGACGAGAGCAGTGACTTGGAAAGGTCATTTCCGTATTAGGCGTAATATGAAGTATATAGCACGTTGATTGAGGTTACATACTGCAATATCAGCTTGGGAATTTCTTAAAGGTCTACTACTAATCTCCACGAGAAGGAGACCGTGAGCGTGTGAGCGAGAACGAGAGCAAGACAGCGAATGAGATAGATATCGCGATAGATTACAGAAGGCAGCAAGAGCAAAAGCGATAGCGAAAAAGGTTGCGAGAGAGAAAGGTTGCAAAAGAGAGAGAGAGAGAGAGAGAAAACGAGACAGAGAGAGGTTGTGAAAGAAAGAAAGCGAGATGGGGGAAGACGAGAGCGAGACAGAGAACGGTTGCGAAAGAGAGAGAGAGAGAGAGAGAGAGAGAGAGAGAGAGAGAGAGGGAGAGAGAGCCAGTAGAGATTCTATCACACGCCGAAAGCTTTTCTGGTCGAGAGAAATCGCGAGCGCCCGACCAAACATCACCTAAACGATGCTGCATGCGCAGGTGGCTTTGCATTTCGCTGTGCAGGGAACACTACCGGAGGAACAGCGCCATTGTAGCCGGCCGTTGCCATGGCGACCAACTATTTTATCGCGTCAGTTTCCATTTTGCATCGCCGTTCTCGTCGGCTGACTGTCACAGAGCCTAACGTAGTTTACAATAAGCATTACCAGTTCAGGGCTCTCTCGCTCTCTCGCTCTCTCTCTCTCTCTCTCTCTCTCTCTCTCTCTCTCTCCCTTTCTCTCTCGGTTTCTTTTCGGTTTCGCGGGCACAGATGTAATTAACTGAGTTGAGCATGTTTGGCTGGAAGTCTACAGGTGCGGGGCGACTATGGGATAGGGAGGCAGAGAAAGAGAGAGAGAGAGAGAGAGAGAGAGAGAGAGAGAGAGCGAGAGAGCGAGAGAGCCCTGAACTGGTAATGCTTATTGTAAACTACGTTAGGCTCTGTGACAGTCAGCCGACGAGAACGGCGATGCAAAATGGAAACTGACGCGATAAAATAGTTGGTCGCCATGGCAACGGCCGGCTACAATGGCGCTGTTCCTCCGGTAGTGTTCCCTGCACAG
>NW_014577349.1:8924-12620 GCF_000485595.1 Priapulus caudatus
GTGTGTGTGTGTGTGTGTGTGTGTGTGTGTGTGTGTGTGTGTGCGCGTGTGTTTGTGCGCGCGTGTGTGTGTGAGTGTGTGTGCGTGTCCATGCACGCGCGTGTGTGTGTGTGCGTGTAAACGTATACGTACGTGCGTGCGTGCGTGCGTGAGTGTAAGCGTACGTACGTGCGTGCGTGCGTGTGTGTGTGTGTGTACATGTGTGCGGTTGTGTGCGTGTATACGTGCGTGCGTGCGTGCGTGCGTGCGTGTCCATGCGTGCGTGTGTGTAAGCGTACATACGTGCGTGCGCGCGTGCGTGTGTACATGTCTGCGGTTGCGTGCGTGTATACGTGCGTGCGTGCGTGCGTGACTCCATCAGCGATGACAAATCGTACGTGAACGTAATTGAATACATCCTGACGGTAATTTCCGCGCGTCAATAAGAAACAAATTCCTAACAAAGAGGCCAAATGAGGTGAAATACCGCGTGCGCCTAACCTTTCATATATATAGTCTTTGTGCACATGCACCGTAGTCATGCACGAATAGCATTATATATATTTATATATATATATATATATATATTATCCACTGCTATACTGCTGTTGCCACCAGCGACAAATGGGAGCAGCAGCCATTTTGAAATTTTCTGGGGCAACTGGTGTTAGTAAGAAATGTAGATGTAAAAATAAAAAACAGCCAGCGCTCCGTTATGCTGGTGCAAACAACAACAAAAAACGTTGCCGTCATTCGCGCATCCTTTCTTCAGCGCATAGCGGGAGCGCATCTCCACCGAGGACAAGCTTACAAGCGCAACGCTATCGCGGAAGATCAAGCGCACAGAGCATCACACAGCGGCCATGTTGTTTCCCCCTCTATTGCTACAGAGAGCACAACACGGCGGCCATGTTGTACGCATATTGTATCATATTTTACATTATTGTATATACATATTGTACATTATGTGCATATTATAGCCATACGTAGCTGCACGGCGGCCTTGTTGTTTCCTTTGGTACAGGGGGTATACAACAGTAAGCCATCGCAAATTGTTCACCGTTGCATTATTTGGTCCCTAGAAAAAGCCTTTTTTGGATGATTTTTACTGTGAAATTCGGCACTAGAGTGCACTAAGAATTGTCGTGTAATTGTGCCATTCCAGCAAGTGGTGTCTAGCCATGGTGTCCGGTCGGTCATTTTTGTGTTTGAAACGGGATCCGACTACTCTGTAGAAATACGCATCATAGAGCTGGCAAAGGTTTCGAGCGGAGTATAGAGCATGAATCTGTGGTTATTTAACGTGAATAAAGTGCATGTTATGTTACATACGACGGAAAGGGTGTGTATTTTTAATTAATTTCTGTTCGATGCTTATTCAGGCCTGCTGCATATGGACGCCTTCTACTGTTGTAGAACACCTACAGAGAGCATAACTCGGCAGCCATGTTGTTTCCTTTCGGCTGCTACAGAGAGCACAACGCAGCGGCCATGTTGTACGCATATTGTAGCATATTTTACATATTGTACATTGTGTGCATATTGTAGCCATACGTAACTGCACGGCAGCCATGTTGTTTCGCCACTGTTACTGTAGAGACACGGGAGGGGGAGGGGGAGACTGCCGATGAGGATGCGATGAATGTCGCGCGTAATAACCCATCGTCGGGTTACGCACAATTTCAACAATGCGCGCGAACAACTAATTTCACGCGATGCGTTTCACGACGTAGACTGTTACCCACGTCGACGGACCAACACGGCGATCACACGCGATGACCGCTCGGCGACTGTCTGCGTGTGATATGACAGCCTAGTCGGATGTCTCTCCAATAACACTATCTCACTAGACGGATGGATGGATGGATGGATGGATGGAATGGATGGATGTGAGAGAAGAAAGAGGAGGAGAATGTTGAAATGTGCAGCAAAGAGAGCGAAGGAAAAGAGAGAGAGAGAAAGAGAGAGAGAAGAGACGAGAAGGAAAGACAACAAGAGACGCAAGTAGAGAGGCAGCCATCGGGGAGCGAGACAATCGCATTATCGGCACAAGAGAACAAAGCTGCCTCGTCGCAGTGCTCACAAGATGAAACTTAACAATTCTAACGTGTGCATCAGTGAAGCACAACATACTACACTTCATCAACTGCAACGACACAGAAGCTGCGCTTGATTAGTGAAGCGCGCGCACGCCCGCAGCGCACGCCACGACACGCACCCACATTCGCACGGCACCGCACACGCACACACATATGCCAACACACACACGAGCACGCACACCACACACACACATACACACACACGACAGCACACACACACACACACACACACACACACACACACACACACACACTGGCACACACACACTATACATGATCAGTATGCCATCATAGTATTGCGAAATTGTGAGTGTTGTTAAGCTACTGCACCTTGGCTCAGTGAAGCCATGACTTGAATCGGTAACGCACAGAGCACAGGACAAAGACGCGATGCCTGCACCGGGTCGGTGCGTGCATTCCTACGCCACGCCTGCGCTCGGCTCAGTGCCAAAATCATTGTTCCAGCTGGGGGTTTTTCAGCCGACTTTTAACGTCAGTCACCCCCAGAGCGATAATCCCTCGCTCAGGAAGAGAGAAGAGAAGGAGAGAAGAAAGAGAAAGGAGAGAGAGAGGGCGGAGAGAGAGGAAGCGATAAGCAGCGCACGAGAGCGAAATAGAGCAGCAGATTGAGAGGAGAGAGTGAGAGAGAGAGAGAACGAAAAGACAGAGCTGAAGTGCAAGACAGTGAAGGCGGGCAGCAGAGTGATGAAGACAAAATAGCGGGAAACAACATGACGGGAGACATTAGAGAGCGCAAGAGGGCGAGAGAGAGAAGAGAGCGAGAAAGATGAGAGAAAGAGAGAGAGATGAGGAGGACGGAGCTGAGAGAAAGCCGAGAGAACGGACAGAGAACGGCGAGGAACGAAAAAGAAATCTTCGTCCGAGTGAGCGCGTATGTGTACCACAAGTTTGTAGACCTTGTTATACTAGAGCGACGTCTATGAGACGCAGCGCGTACGGCGGGTGTCCCTGCAATGCAAACACGCAAAAATGCTCCTTCACTGTACGCAGCTCGAATGCCGCCCAAATTCGATACGCCTTGAATTGCAGCACGAAAATTTTTTTTTTTTCCAGTGAAAATTACCCTCTCTCGCTCCCCTATATTGATTCCAATATGGCTTAAAGGAGACCCGCTCTATCGATGACTCGTTGAACGGATACTACGTTAGGTTTGTGGCCGGGCCGCGCGACCGGTTACCCGATTCAGCAATTCTCGAATTTGTTTGTAGAGATGCTGCTAAAGCAGCACGCACGCCGAAAGCTGCCCGCTTTAATTCGAGCAGTTACGATTCGTAATACACGGGCGACTCACACGCGAGTTGCGAGCGCAGTGTTGTGGCGCTAGAGGAGCCATGCAAATTTACAGGGAGAGAGAGAGACCGAGTGTGAGAGAGAGAGTGGAGAGAGTGAGGACGTAGCTGCTAAGACGTGAGGAGGATCGAGAGTAGCAGAGAGTGACGAGAACAGTGACAGATGTGAGAGAGCAGAGTAGAGAGAGTGAGAGAGGAGTGGAGCATGACGAGAGTGAAGAGCAGTGGAGGAGGAGTGGAACGAGAGTAAATGTCTGGAGAGGCAGTGCAGATGATGAAGTGAGAGGAGAGTGAGACGAGTGAGCAGA
>NW_014577349.1:13431-18815 GCF_000485595.1 Priapulus caudatus
AAGATAATAATAAGATAGATTAGAACAGGACTTATGATAGATAGAACATACCATAGCATACGATAGATTAGATAGCCATAAGATAGAATTAGACTAGAATAGTAGATAGCATAGAATAGCCATAGATAATAGGCATAGCATACGAATAGCCAATAGCACATAGCATAGATAGGATAAATAGGCAATAGATAGACTAGCATTGCCGATGCCGCGATCGCCGCATGGGAGAGAGTGAGAGAGTGAGAGAGTGAGAGAGTGAGAGAGTGTGTGAGAGAGAGAGTGAGAAACAGAGAGTGAATGTGAAAGAGTGAGAGACAGAGAGTGAATGTGTAAGAGAGAGAGAGGAAAGAGAGAGAAAGAGAGAGGAAGAGAGGGAGTGAGGGAGTGCGTGACAACGGAAGACAGAGAGTGTGACAGATAGAAAGAAGAAAGGAGAGAGTGAGAGAGGGAGAGAGCGCGCGAGATCGAGCGACAGACAGAAAGAGCCAACGGGTGAAAGAGAGAGAGAGAGAGAGAGAGAGAGAGAGAGAGAGAGAGAAAAGGGAGAAGAAAAATAGGAGCGAGAGATATGAAAAATGTGACGAGGCTGGAATGGTAATAAGAACCTGGTGGCTGGTGGTGGTGGTGCGAAATAACATGCACAGATGCGTGCACATCGTTGCATAACAAGAGGCAAACTTGCATTGCCATGTTCAACGGGGCTTTGAATAGTTTATATAGTGCTGCACTGGTTACCTAGCAACAAATATCCGTGCGCAGTGGCATATTTTGCCTTTTGTCCACGTACGGCGGATCACATTAAGCCGGGCTGCAGTGTTCACCGATGAACGTATTAGGGAAAATACTGCCTCCGAGTTTATTGCATTGCCCCTTTATTCACCTCCTCCTCAGTCACCGACCCCCATCATTCACAAACCTCCCTGATCACATCGTCATTTGCCAACCCCCTGAATCACTCTCACCCCGTCATTCACCGACCTCCTTATTTACCCTCCTTCTCATTCACCCTCGCTCATTCACCCACTTCTCCTCATTCACCCTCGCTCATTCACCGACCTCCTCATTCACCCTCCCCCTCATTCACCCTCCCCCTCATTCACCCTCTCTCTCATTCACCTTTCCCCTCATTTACCCTCCTTCTCATTCACCCTCGCTCATTCACCGACTTCCTCATTCACCCTCCCCCTTATTCCCCCTCCCGCTCATTCACCCTTCCCCTCATTCACCCTCGCTCATTCACCGACCTCCTCATTCCCCCTCCCCCTCATCCACCATCCGTCATTCACCAACCTCCTCATTCACCCTCCCCTCATTCATTTACCCTCCCCTCATTCATTCACCCTCCCCTCATTCACCCTCTCCTCATTCACCCTCCGTCATTCACCGACTTCCTCATTCACCCTCCCCTCATTCACCCTCCTTTCATTCACTCTCCGTCATTCACCGACCTCCTCATTCACCCTCCCCTCATCCTCCCTCTTCCCCACTCACCCTCTCCCTCATCCTCCCTCTTCCCCACTCACCCTCTCCCTCATCCTCCCTCTTCCCCACTCACCCTCTCCCATTGATCCACTCTCTCATTCACCCTCCCCCATTGATCCACTCTCTCATTCACCCTCCCCCATTGATCGACTCTCTCATTCACCCTCCCCCATTGATCGACTCTCTCATTCACCCTCCCCTCCCCATACAACCACCTCCCTCATTTACTGACCTGCCTAACTGACTGATTCCTCAACCAACCCCTCATTATCTGCTATCTTCATTCACCTACCTTCTCACCATATCTCGCTGCTTACGTAAACTCACCGCCGACCCCCCTCATGAACTGAAACCTACGTCGACATTTTCCCTCCGGCCGCTCTAAATTTCTGCAAAGCCGACGCGCGCAAATTGAGCGATCATATTTCATTGATTTTTTATCGTTGATTTTATTCCTGATAATTGGTCGTGGTGCGTGCCCACGAAAGCTTACTGTCATCCTCCAGTTATAACTGCGAAAAAGATAACGAATGAAGGTTAATTAAGAAAATTAATTACTCAAAGGGTCTTTATTATTATTTTAAAAGCAAATCATTATATCTGATTGATTTCCCCTCTAACGCGACTACGTCCCAGAGTCCTTGCCATCTCACCGTTTGCGAATTACTGCTTAAATGATCAGCCGATAAAGCACGAACGATCCAATGTCACTGAATCAAGAATGAGTCAACGCCGCATTCAGCGGCGTTCACTTGTCTTGAGGGGATATTCACTTTGTGTGCGTGCGACTGCCCGATAAAATCAAACATCCTCAGCATTGTCGGGCGGTCACGTTTGGTACTTGCCATCGTACGTGCCATGCATGCGGAGAGTAGCCTATATGCCGCTAAAATAACTGACCGTCGCTGCTTCTCGGCATATTTCTGCCCAGCAGCGATGGCGGAGAGTGGTAACTTGAATCGTACGTGCGTTCTCGGCTGTAGCCAACCCTGACCCTTCCTTCCGAAGGAAATCCGCGCACGGTGAAGAGAACCTTAGCCGCCATACAAGACTACAGCGTCTGTGAAGCTATAGGCATGCGCTGGGAGAGTAGATGAGGCATAGAGGAGAAAGAGAGAGAGGGAGAGAGAAATAGAAGGCGAGAAAGCGAGATAGAGCTAGAGAGAGAGACAGAGAGAGAGAAAGAGAGATAGATAGGGAGAGGGGGGAGGAAGAGCGGGAGAAGGGGCGAAGACACAGCGAGAGAGTTCACTTAACTCGTTTGCTGCTGGACGCCATTTTATTTTTCCATTAATCATTGTCGTTATTGTTAGTTTGCGTACCGGGATCTAGCTGTGTAGAGCTATGCTTATGTTTATGACTAAAGTTATAGCTCAGCTGAAGGTTAGGCTTAGCTTTAATGTTAGAGGTTGTAGTTATGTCTAAGGGCATATAGCTATCAATATAATACTGCTTCCATTGTTATGCCCATCTCTAATTAGTGCAACGCCATTGGTGCACCGACAAAACCGTCTAGCCGCGAGGTATTTATCCTCACTACTAGTCAACCCGACCCCACGGCTCTCTGCAAGAAAAATCTAGCTTCCTGCCAGCACCTGTTCTCATTACTGGGAGGGAGGGAGGCTATTATCCATTATCCATTATTTCTCGAGTAAAGAGAATCTTGTGGAAACCCCCCGAGGTTACTGACGAATTCACGATTTGATAGATCAGTTGGGAGGAAAATTCTACGAAGATTTTTTTAAAGCCCGAGCGAGCACCGGATGATATTTTTCTCAATTATCCACAGTGTACACTTTTCATTAGGCGCGCAGCCGTTGATAGAAAACAATGAATACATATCGCACTTACATGAAGCCCAACACAAAACATTAACATTACTCAAAGGGCAACATCCAAGATGGCGACTGCTGTATCTAGATGGGTGTTATTGCCGCGATGCTTCATGGAGCGCCTTTATCTCGCGGACTGGAAAGAAGACACTACACGTATATAATTATATGTTATCTACAGCATAATGTCGTCAGTAACAACATTACTCGCTGTGAGTCAACGAAAGTTTCCCTCTTGAGTGAAGAAGATGCGCGCCGAGACTTACACCACGCACACACACACACACACACACACACACACACACACACACACACACACACATGACGCACACGCACACGCACACGCACACACGTACGCACGCACACACACACACGCACGCACACACGCACACGGACACACACACACCACTTTCCCCCAACACACACCACACACCTCCCCACACACAGAGAGAGTGAGACGAGATAGGGGAAAGAGGGAGAAAGGAAAAGGAAGAAGGGAGAGAGGGAGACAGAGGCAGAGACAGCGGGAGTGAGATAGAAATCGAGAATGAGTGAGTGAACAGCTTTCCACCCTCTAGTACACAAGTAAGGAATGGGAGCAGCCACGCGGTAGCGGCTATACGGCATCGCTGTATAGTCATACGCCGGACACTGCTCGCGTGTAAACACGCACGCACGCACGCACGCACGCACGCACGCACGCACGCACCTCCCACGCACACGCTGCGATATACCCGCTCTGTTTATTATTCTAAAGAAGTTATAAAACTTCCAAGCTCTTCTCCTCTTCTCTCTCTCTCTCTCTCTCTCTCTCTCTCTCTCTCTCTCTTTTTCTCTCTCTCTCTACCAGCTCTCCCTCCCCCTCTCTCAGGTCTATCTTTCTCCCCCACACACGCCGTCTCTTACTCAGCTCATTCGCCTAATCTCCGCCCCATTCATCGCGAGAAGCTTCGAAAAACGCCAGCCTAATTTACTGCGTCTATTATACAACGCAGAGTGAGAAAGACGTCAAATGTCTCTCTCGCTCGCTCGCATGCGCGGCCACCGCCCGCTGTGTTAAACACCACCATAAACTACCTCCCCCACGACGCGTGAGAGAAGCGCCTTGCCACTGCCGCTCTCTCCATCAATGGGAGGAAACGTACGCGCACAGTTTTAGCTCTATAGTACTCCGTCGCCTCCGTAGCCTCTCCGTCGCTTATACTGTACAAAGAGCGAGCAATAGTGCATGAGCAGCAGCTAACAGCCAGGCAGCTCAACATACACACTCACCACGTAAGCGCGTGGGTTTAGCTTTTGCACTATAACCTTTGTCGCCATGTAACGTAATCAAGCGTAAATTATAGAAAACTATATGAATGCTTGTTACAAATATAAACCATTATAATATTATGATGTATACATGAAAAAGTCTAAGCGCAATTCGAAGTCTAAGCTTAATTCTAAGTCTAAGTCTAACTTTAACTCGAAATTTAAGCCTTAATCTCTACATTTAAGTATTCATTTACATCTAAATCCAAGTCTACGTCTAAATGTACCATACTCAAATATAGAGGATAAATACACTATTAATTACTTCTGATGTTACGTAATGCGGAACGATGGAAGCTGTAACGATAGCATCTAGTTAGCTTAGCATTGAAATATTCTCACCCACTCCCCGAGTACAAGGGATGTGATCGGAGTAATATGGTTCCCCGCTATACGGCAATACCGCTATTCTGGCGCGCTATGAGCCTTGCGTTCTAGTGATATGATGTCGGGGGAACAAAAGCCCATTTAATTTATCGTGAGAGCCGCCGAGATTTCTGATGTGAAACGTGATGCGGATGATATTTGTGAAGCCTGCCGGCATCGCGCGACAAAATCGAGTGAAGCTGCATTACCGACTGGAGCAATACTGGCGGAACATTACCGACTGGAGCAATACTGGCGGAACATTACCGACTGGAGCAATATTGGCGGAACATTACCGACTGGAGCAAAACTGGCGGAACATTACCGACTGGAGCAATACTGGCGGAACATTACCGACTGGAGCAATACTGGCGGAACATTACCGACTGGAGC
>NW_014577349.1:19733-24733 GCF_000485595.1 Priapulus caudatus
GCCACATATACTACCTACACACGCCACATATACTACCTACACACGCCACATATACTACCTACACACACGCCACATATACTACATACACACGCCGCATATACTACCTACACACGCCACATATACTACCTACACGCGCCACATATACTACCTACACACGCCGCATATACTACCTACACACACGCCACATATACTACCTACACACACCACATATACTACCTACACACACCGCATATACTACCTACACACGCCACATATACTACCTACACACGCCACATATACTACCTACACGCGCCACATATACTACCTACACACACCACATATACTACCTACACACACCGCATATACTACCTACACACGCCGCATATATCCGTTAGAAGGCATTGCGGATAGCTAGCTAGCCACGCGGTCGCCGCATTATATGCTGTATCTGTGTGTGCGCGCGCTGCTTTCCATTTCAGCGACTGCGAGAACAATTAGCGCTAACAAATGGCCGTGAGCTGTCTGTCGCCTGGCAGCCAGCCTCCTAGAGTGAAGCACGGACGCGGGGGCGTGGGGGCTGTGAGAGAGAGGGTAGAGGAGATGGGGCGAGGAGTGAAGAATGGTAGAGACAGAGAGAGAAAGAGAAGGAGAGAGAGAGAGAGAGAGAGGGGGGGAGAGAGAGAGAGAGAGAGAGAGAGAGAGAGAGAGAGAGAGCGAGAGAAAGTGGAGAGAGAAAGTGGAGAGAGAAAGTGGAGAGAGAGAGAGATTGCGTATGTGCGTCCCCGTGTAGATGGGGCCCTTGTCACAACCGGACACTTTACGCTGCTCGCATGCGTCTCTAGATTCACGTCCAAGTAGATTTCGAGTCTACATGGAAATCTCTTGATCCCAATCCGTGTAGCTAATATGATATTGATCGGGTGCCTGACACGTAGCGGGCAGAAAAACAGCGGAGCATCGTCGTCAATATGCACTTTAACGACTGACAAGCGTGTCGGCCAGCTAGCGGCCGATGTATAGGGGGCGCCGCCGCTGCTGCCGGAAGGCAGAATGCGCTAAGAGAGTGATAGAGAGGCAGGAGAGAGAGATTACGAGAGACCGAGAGAGAGCGGGAAATGAGATCAAAAGAGGTGGTAGAGAGAGAGCGGGAAATGAGATCAAAAGAGGTGGTAGAGAGAGAGAGAGAGAGAGAGAGAGAGAGAGAGAGCGCGCGCTAGATAGATAGAGAGAGAGAAGGGGAGGAGAGAGGGAGAGAGAAAGAGAGAGAGAGCGCGCGTGAGAGAGAAAGAGAGAGAGTGAAATGCAGAGAGAGACGAGATGGAGAGAGAGAGGAGAAAGAGAGAGAGAGAGAGAGAGAGGAAGACAACAAGAGAGCAAGTAAGAGAGGAGCCACGGGAGCGAGACAATCGCATTATCGGCACAAGAGAAACAAGCTGCCTCGTCGCAGGTGCACAAGTGAACAATAACAACTTCTAACGTGATCAGTGAAGCCAAACATCTACACTTCATCATGAACACAAGAAGCTGCGCTGATTAGTGATGCGCGCGCACGCCACGCACTGGCACGCACGACACGCACCACATCGCACGGCACGCGCCACGCACACACATATGCCACACACACACACGAGCACGCACACACACACACACATACACACACACGACCGCACACACACACACACACACACACACACACACACACACACACACAGCTGCACACACACACTATACATGATCAGTATGCATCATAGTATTGGAAATTGTAGTGTTGTTAAGCTACTGCAACCTTGGCTCAGTGAAGCCATGACTTGATCGGCTACACTGCACAGACACGGACAAAGACGCGTGCTGCACCGGGGCTCGGTCGGCATTCCTACGCCACGCCTGCGCTCGGCTCAGTGCAAAATGATGTTTCCAGCTGGGGGTTTTTCACCGACTTTTAACGTCAGTCACCCCCAGAAGCGATAATCCTCGCTACAGGAAGAGAAGAAGCAGAAGGAGAGTAAGAAAGAGAAAGGAGAGAGAGAGGGCGGAGAGAGAGGAAGCGAAAGTCGCCGCAGCGAGAGCGAAGAGAGAGCCAGATGAGAGGAGAGAGTGAGAGGAGAGAGAACGAAAAGACAGAGCTGAAGGTGCACAACAGTGAAAGGGGCGGCGCAGCAGCTGATGAAGAAAATAGCGGGAACAACATGAGGGGACATGTAATGAGACGTGAGGAGGGCAGAGAGAGAGGAGGAGCGAGAAAGATGGAGAGAAAGAAGAGAGAGATGAGAGCGACGGAGCTGAGAGAAAGCGAGAGAACGGAACAGAGAATCGGGACGAGAACGAAAAAGAAATCTCGTCCGAGTGAGCGCTATGTGTACCACAAGTTTGCTAGACCTGTGTATACTAGAGCCGCGTCTTGAGACGCAGCGCGTACGGCGGGTGTCACTGGCAATGCAAACACGCAAAATGCTCCTTCACTGTACGCAGTCGAATGCGCCCAAATTCGATACGCCTCTGAATTGCAGCACAAAATCTTTTTTTTCAGACTGAAAATTACCCTCTCTCGCTCCCCTATATTGATTCAATTATGGCTTAAGGAGACCCGCTCTATCGATGACTCGTGAACGGATACTACGTTAGTTTGTGGGCCCTGCGACCGTTACCCGATTCAGACATATCTCGAATTTGTTTGTAGAGTGCTGCTAAGCAGCACGCACGCCGAAAGCTGCGCGCTTTAATTCGGCAGTTACGATTTCGGTAATACACGGGGCGTACTCACACGCGAGTTGCGAGCGCATTTGTGGGCTAGAGGAGGCCAGCAAATTTACAGGGAGAGAGCAGAGACGAGTGTGAAGAGAGTGAGAGAGTGAGAGAGTGAGAGACTGATGCAGAGACGTAGATTCGAGAGTAGCAGAGAGAGGATAGTCAGTGACAGAGTAGTGAAGGTGACGAGAGTAGAGAGAGTGAGAGAGAGCTGAAAGAGTGAGTGACGAGAGTTTGAGAGCAGTCGAGTGAGAGTGAGAGAGTGAGGAGAGCAGAGTGAGAGCATGTCGAGGAGTGAGAGAAGTGCAGAGAGTGAGAAGTGAAGGAGAGTGAGATCGGTGAGGATGTGTGTGAGAATGACGAGTGAGAAAACAGAGAGTGGAATGTTGAAGAGATGGAGAGACAGAGAGTGAATGTTGTAGCAGACGAGAAGAACGGAAGGAGAAGAAGAGAGAGGAAAGAGAATTGGGCATGAGGACTGTGCGTGACACAAAGAAACGAAGACAGGAGAGTCGTGACAGAGAGAAAGAAAGAAAGGAAGAGAGTGAGAGGAGGGAGAAAGCCGCCGCGAATCGAGCGACAGACAGAAAGAGCCAACCGGGTGGCTGAAAGAGAAGGAGGAGAGATAGTGAGAAGAGAGAGAAGAGAAAAAGGAGAAGAAGAATAGATAGGAGGAAGAGCATATGAATAAGTGTGCACTGATGGCTGCAATGCGTAATGAGAAGCTGAGTGGCTCGCGTGGTGGTGGTGCCGAAATAACATGCACAGATGCGTGCCACATCGTTGCCATAAAGCAAGAGGCCAATAACTTCGCATTGCCATGTTCAACGGGCTTGAATAGTTATAGTGCTGCACTGGTTACCTAGCAACAATAATTCGCGTGCGCAGTGGCATATTTTGCCTTTTGTCCACGTACGGCAGATACATTAAGCCGGCGGCTGCAGTGTTCACCGATGAACGTATTAGGAAAATACTAGCTCCGAGTTTATTTGCATTGCCCCTTATTTCACCTCCTCCTCAGTCACCGACCCCCGATCATTCACAAACCTCCCTGATCACATTCGTCATTTGCCAACCCCTGAATCACCCTCACCCAGTCATCAACCGACCTCCTTATTTTACCTCCCCCTCATTCACCCTCTCGTCATCACCGACACCTCTCATTCACCCTCCCTATTCCCTCCCCGCTCATTCAGCCTTCTCCCTCATTCACCCTTCGCTCAGTTTCACCGACCTCTCACTTTCCCCCTCCCTCATCCACCATCCTCCGTCATTCACCAACCTCTCATTCACCCTCCCTCATCATTTACCCCCTCATTCATTCACCTCCCTCATTCACCCTCTCCTCATTCACCATCTCGTATTCACCGACCCTCTATTCACCTCCCCTATTTTCCCCCTCCGCTCATTCACCCTTCTCCTCATTCACCCTCGCTCATTCACCGACCTCCTCATTCCCCCTCCCCTCAATCACCATCCGTCATTCACCGACCTCCTCATTCACCCTCCCCCTCATTCACAACCTCCTCATTCACCTCCCCCATTCATTTTCCTCCCCTCATTCAGTTCACCCTCCCCTCATTCAACCTCTCCTCATTCACCCTCCGTCATTCACCGACCTCCTCATTCACCCTCCCCTCATTCACCCTCCTATTCACTTCATCTCTGTCATTCCACGCGACCTCCTCATTCACCCTCCCCCTCATTCACCCCCCTCATTCAGCCTCCTCTCATTCACCCTTCCCCTCATTCACCCTCCCCTCATTCACCCTCCCCCTCATTCACCCTCTCCCTCATTCACCCCTCCCCTCATTCACCCTCCCTCATTCACCCTCCCCTCATTCACCTCTCCCTCATTCACCTCCCCTGCATTCACCCTCCCCCATGTGATCCACTCTCTCATTCACCCTCCCCCATTGATCGACTCTCTCATTCACCTCCCCCATATGATCGACTCTCCATTCGCCCTCGCCCTCCCAACAACCACCTCCCTCATTTACTGACCTGCCTAACTGACTGATTCCTCAACCAACCCCTCATTATCTGCCTATCTTCATTCACCTACCTTCTCCACCATATCTCGCTGCTTACGTAAACTCACCGCCGACCCCCTCATGAACTGAAACGCTACGTCGACATTTCCCTCGGGCCGCCCTCTAAATTTCTGCAATAGCCGACGGCCGCGCAAATTGAGGCGATCATATTTCATTGATTTTATCGTTGATTTTATTCCTGATAATTGGTCGTGTGGCGTGCCCATGAAAGACTTACTGTCA
>NW_014577349.1:29759-31548 GCF_000485595.1 Priapulus caudatus
CTCTCTCGCTCTCTCTCTCTCTCTCTCTCTCTCTCTCTCTCTCTCTCTATCCCTCTTCCCTTCTTTCTTTCTCTCTCTCACTGCAACAATGCAACAAACAAATGAACACCCACGGGAGAGCGGGTTACTGGTTTCAGCGCACTTTGTCTCGAATCCTTCTGACTGAATGTCTTCGATAAACGCTATGCACTCAGTCTGCCATCTTCGCCATCTCCACCGCACCAGAAATAGAGACCATCGTAGT
The DNA here is from genome assembly GCF_000485595.1 of Priapulus caudatus. Lineage (NCBI taxonomy): Eukaryota > Metazoa > Priapulida > Priapulimorpha > Priapulimorphida > Priapulidae > Priapulus > Priapulus caudatus. The sequence goes on from NW_014577349.1 coordinate 30,004, forward strand.
ACCAGGATTACATTATAGAGGTAGCGAATTATACATATGGTATCATGGAGCACACACATGTCTCATTTGTCCTACGCTCTATCATACGCTCATCATAATATGTCTATCACGTACAAGCACGCCTACATACGGAGACCAGAAGAAGCGCGTATGCACGTGCGCATGCGCGGCACGTGCGGTGAATTTCATTATAAAATACCGCGGCGGCGGCGACATCGCGCATGCGCGCTGGCACCGCCGCCCTGCTGTTTAACTGCAGGTAGAAACACCTTTCATTACTTCTTCGATATATACATATTATTTCTATGTCATCTAGTTACACGCAACTGCACAGAGCGTTCGCAGGCTTTCGCGTCGGCAGGCTTCCGTTATAATAACGTCCGGATATTAATTATAATCGTTAATAATGTTCGTTATAATTACAAATAATTAATGTCCGGCGACGATGTGAGAACTGCGAGGAATTTTCTTATTGCTGGTAATTATTGTCTCTGGCGATGTAAGAGTTCTTAGTTGCATTGCCGACAGAGAATGCGGGTGTTGCCGGCATTTATTAATACGCAGTTACAGCGATATATAGCTCCGATGATGTCACCATCACTGCGTGTATGTATATATTCTTTCCCGTTCTCTATCCTCGCTTCACTATCCACCTTTGTCTTTCTCTCACACACCCTTCTCTAGCTCACACAAACCTTTTCGCACTATCCGAAATATATCTCTTCCTTTCTCCTCCTACTTCTATCTTACTTTCTGTTCTCTGCTATCCCTCTCTTCGCTTTCTCTTTCTCTCTCTCCCCCTTTATCTCCCTCTCTCTCTCTCTCTCTCTCTCTGACACGCCTCCCTTCTTCTCATACGTTCCTCTCGGCATTTCTCGACTGAAATGGCACCTTGCCGATTTCTTGTAGACATCAAAAAACGTCTCCCCGGGCAAATAGTGCGTTGTCGGCGGACAACATTTCGTCGCTTATATAGAACACGATGATTCCACTCGATATCAACACGGTACGAGCGGCAACCTGTTGAAATCTGCGAGATTTCATCGCACCAGGGGAACGGGAACGCATTTGCCGTCGCCGAAAAAAAAATTACGAAGAAAAGCGGCCCCTGACTCAACTCCGCAAAACGAAAGCACGAGCCGTGAGAGAGAGATAGAGAAGGCGAGAGAGTATAGGAAAACAAGGATTGAGAAAGAGGGTGCGGAAAGAGAAAAAGAGAGAGAGAGAAAAGTATACGAGAGAGTGAGAGAGAGAGAGGGGGGGACTGAGAGAGCCATAATGAAAGAATGGTGCAGATGGGAGAGCGAGAGAAAGAACGAAGGAGAGAGAAAGTAAAAGAGAGTGAGAGTGAGAAAAAGCAAGCGAGATAGCCAGAGAGGGATGCAGGGAGAGAGATGGAGGGAGGGAGGCAAGGAGTGAGAGAGTGATCTAGAGAAAGAGAGGAGGAAGAGCTGATGTCTCGTTGGTGTATGCTCGATAACTGAGCGTCACTCTCTCTCTCTCTCTCTCTCTCTCTCTCTCTCTCTCTCTCTCTCTCTCTCTCTC
>NW_014577349.1:33761-35171 GCF_000485595.1 Priapulus caudatus
TCGCGCGCGTACGCACGCACGCACGCACACACGCCCGCAGTCACGCATTGGCCTCGGACACAAACAGAGCTATAAGTAGCAATCAGACATTTACTGACAGTGACCTCGCGCGCGTACGCACGCACGCACGCACACACGCGCCTACCCACACAAGCACCCACGCACGCACGCACGCACGCACGCACACACCCGCCTACCCACATAGGCACCCACGCACGCACGCACACAGACACGCACCCACACAAACACGCACGCACGCACGTACACACGCGCGCACGCACACACGCACACACGCACACACGCACACACGCACGAACGCACACACACACACGCACGCACGCACACACGCCCGCAGTCACGCATTGGCCTCGGACACAAACAGAGCTATAAGTAGCAATCAGACATTTACTGACAGTGAACGCGCGCGCGTATGCACGCACACACGCACGCACCCGCCTACCCACACAAGCACCCACGCACGAATGCACGCACGCACGCACGCACGCACGCACGCACGCACGCACGCACATACCCGCCTACCCACACAGGCACCCACGCACGAATGCATGCACGCACGCACGCACGCACGCACGCACGCACGTGCGTACGGATAAGTGGTTATCGCCTCTGTGTTCGTCGAGCCCGAATGAAAACGCATCATCGGCGTGAGGGGGTCATCGATTTCGATCGAATGCCGGATTACGGTGCATTACTGTATTACGGTGCGACACTGAATGCGAGTGCAGTGATTTGTGCTCGACAACATGCAAATCTCCGCGTTATCGTGCGCGATACAGTAGAACGAGTGCACACATACACACACGCACAGGCATAAACACATTCGCGCACGCAATCACGTACGCACGCGCAAACACACGCACGCAGAAACGCACGCACGCACACAAGACGCAATGTGAAGATGTAGATATGGAGACGTAGAGAGAAAGACGCCAAGAAAGCGAAGAAAACGTATAGACAGGAAGACGTAGAGAGGAAGGCGTAGAAACAAAGACGAAGGGAAGAAAGCTGTTCGGCGCCGGAACAGCTCAGGTTGTTTCTGCCGCACCGTAGCGGTGACATCCCGCATTGTCACCGCAGTCTGTCACCATAGTCTGTCACCACAGTCTGTTTTCTTCTGAAAACTATACGTATACGATGCAAGAGGCGCGCTCTGATTCACTGCTGACGACTATGAGGCTGCATCTCGCTGCTGGCGATATGTTGTTCACGCAATATAGAACCCTGGTTCATCAAATAGACGGCGCACACAAACGCCTTTCACGTGTCGAGATCTCGGAGAAGTGAAGCCTAGTCAGAGTGTAGTGACCTGCATTGAGAGGAGGAGAATGAGAGCGAGAGCGAGAGAGACAAAGAGAGAGCGAGAGAGAGAGAGAAAGAGAGAGAGAGAGA
>NW_014577349.1:37266-40515 GCF_000485595.1 Priapulus caudatus
TACAGTAGCCGAAGGCTACGATCTGTTCTCTCTCTCTCTCTCTCTCTCTCTCTCTCTCTCTCGCTCTTTCTCTCGCTCTCTCTCTCTCTCTCTCTCTCTCTCTCTCTCTCTCTCTCGATCGCGCTCTATCTCTCTTCGCTCGCTCTCTTTCTCCCTCTCTCTCGCGCGCTCTCTATCTCTCTTTCACTCGCGTGCGCGCTCTCTCTCTCTCCCAGTCTCGCTCTCTCTCTATCGCGCACGCTCTCTCTCTCTCTCGCGCGCGCTCTCTCTCTTTCTCTTTCGCGCTCTCTCTCTCTCTCTCTCTCTCTCTCTCTCTCTGCTGGCCGCGTAAGTGCGTTAGAGTAAGTCAACCACGATGCAATATGCGCGCGGCTGAAGATTACAGCTCAACGCACTAACCCAGCTGACCGGCTGTGACACTGACGCAACAAGCTGCAACTCTGACGCAACTGGCTGTTACTGCGACGCAGCTGCCTGCGACCGTCATTTGCCTACAGCTGGTGCCGAGAATTGTCTAGCTAACACTGACGCGATTAGGCTGAGACTTATTTGAGACTGTGGCGTATCTAGCTGAGGCTGCAACGTGTAGGGTGAGACAGCATTGAGACTGTAACGAGACAATACTGAGAGAACGTTGAGACTGTAACGAGGCAATACTGAGACAACGTTGAGACTGTAACGAGGCAATACTGAGATAACGTGTAGACTGTAACAAAACAATACGAGACAGCGTTGAGACTTTAACAATACTATACTGAGACAGCGTTGAGACTGTAACGAGACTACGCCGAGACACTGACCAGATTAGCTCCGACTGGCCAGAGGCAGATTGCGCAAAAACATCTCAGCAAATAACATCCCCGTCAGTTTGCAAATCTTCTCGCGATCCGTCATGAGTTTCTGATGGCCGTAATATCTGTGAGTCCGCACATTCAACTCGCCACGAGGCACGAGAAGCAGCAAGAAGAAGCAGGAGAAGAGGCAGAGCGCTGCAGCGAGGTATATGCACGCGGTGTCGCGTCGCACACAGACCCGCCTGCGACGAATAGCTCTCATTTACACACGATTCACCTCGCTCCCCAACTTCACACGGTGTACGCATGCAAACTGAACATCATCCGAGAGAAAGAGAAAGAGGGAGAGACAGAGCCAGAGAGAGAGAGAAGAGCAAGAGAGAAAGAGAGAAAGAGACACATGCAGAGAGAGAGAGAGAGAGAGAGAGAGAGAGAGAGAGAGAGAGAGAGAGAGAGCGACACACACACACAGAGAGAAGGGGGCAGAGTGAAATGAAGAGTGAGCGAGAAAGGGAAAGAAAGATAGATGTGAGCGATATTCATCAGCACTAGCTTCGCTGATCCGCCGTGCAATATGGCTTCATCACCATCAGCACCGGCCCCGGGCTGACTACGCACGCAGGCAGCGCCGCGCCCCGCCGCATATTAAACGCGTCCGCCATCACGGGCTCTCGCTCTCGTAACGACACGCAAACGTTACGATGATTGAGTTAATGAGCTCGCTCTCTGCCGTCGCGCTGCCTAAAGATCTGCGTGCCTCGTTGCCGTCGTCGCCGTCGCCGTCGCTGTCGTCGTCGTCGTCGTCGTCGTCGTCGTCGTCGTCGTCGCCGTCGCCGTCGTCGTCGTCGTTGTCGTCGTCAGAAAGAAGAATATCGGTTCCGTGATCCTCTCATCCCGCATCCAAATGATGGCCGCATGTTTTACAGCTGCGTCGCTGCAAAGCGAATCATCAGCAGATGTCTGCGCGTGCGCGTCGAGGCAGGCGAGTTTGCTGTACGGTGCGACTATATATATTGCCGTTAGCATCCATCCGACGCATACATACATTATAGTAGGTACATTGCACGCGTGCGCGCATACATGCAGCACGCGGGAGTGAGCTTTTCAATGTGGATGATGCTGTTAAATGAAATCCATCCAACCATGCAACCATAGGCAGTGTCGCAATAGATAAAGAACGAAGGAGTAGGGAGCGAGAGAAAGAGAGAGAGAGAGAGAGAGAGAGAGAGAGAGAGAGAGAAAGCTTAAGAGGGAGGTAAGGCAGAGAAATAGGGCGGAGGAGAATCTGCGAGGCAAGTGAGAGAGATAGAAAGTGGGTGCGGCGAGGAAATGAAGCGAGGACAATACAGACGATAGTAAAAAGGAGAAAAACGCGTAATGGATAGGAAGATCGTGTGGTGGGGGAAAGTCGGGAGAGAGAGAGAGAGAGAGAGAAAGAGAAAACTGTTCTCCTCTTTATTGCATGCTGGCCAGGGTGTTTGTTTTCACCAACACAGTTTTCTTTAGACGGTTTTTTATGTGAAATGTTTTCGAACTGTTATTCTGAAACGTTTAATCAACGTGTTTTTTTGCATGGGTTCGATTCATCTCGGCGGTACAACTGCGCTGGAGAGATAGCGGAATCACTCAACCGCTGTTATTAATTCTGATTTCCCCTAATACTCAGACGGGATCATTCAGCAACGATGGCAGAGGCAGGACGGTGGCTGCATAGGAAGCCAACAATAGCTGAAACGCGCCGGAGCGTGTGCCCGCTGTGCGAGATGGATTGCTGTACGTCTCTCCCAGCTTCCCTGCACGCTAGGCTCGGTAACGCGCGTGCGTGCGTGCGTGCGTGCATGACAGCGTACATGCGTGTATCCAAGCGTACGTGCGTGCATCCAAGCGTACGTGCGTGCTAATGTTTTATGATTTTTAGTCGGTCAAACATCGATAAATAATGAGCGATAATAAAATCGATAAACTAACTAAAATCGATACTAACTAACTAAAAACTAACTACTAACTAAAATCGATAATAAAATCGATAACTAATCGATAACTATCGATAAATAATGATCGATAGATAATGAGCGCACGTACGCACGCACGCATGCACGCACACACGCACGCACGCACGCAGTCACGCACCCACACAGACACGGGCGCACGCACACACGCACACACGCATGCACGCACACATGCACACACGCACACACGCACGCACGCACGCACGCACGCACGCACGCACGCACGCACGCACGCACGCACGCACGCACACACGCACGCAGTCAAGCATTGGCCTCGGACACAAACAGAGCTATAAGTAGTAATCAGACATTTGCTGACAGTGAACGCGCGCGCGTATGCACGCACGCACGCACACACCCGCCTACCCACACAAGCACCCACGCACGAATGCACGCACGCACGCACGCACGCACGCACGCACGCACGCACGCACGCACGCACGCAC
>NW_014577349.1:45951-52009 GCF_000485595.1 Priapulus caudatus
TATATATATATATATATATATAATTCTCACCCGTTCTCTCCTACTACCCTTGCAACCTTCTTCTCCGCTCTTTCTCTCCCCTATCTCCGTATCTTCCTCTCCCCTCTTTACGTCTCCACCTCTAATTCCCCACCCCCTTTCCCCATCTTTTTTTCTGGATTTTGCGGCAAACAGCGCTTGACTACCTGAATTCCGTGGAACTGCACTTCAATTAAACTACCATTGCTCAGGTTCTACTGGGGGAGGGGAAGCTCATAATTCATTACTATATATTGTGTCTGAAAATTTATATCTTTCTGATGAGCACACAGGTGCTTGCAATTAGTTAACGAACAAGGGCCACGAGGGACACGACGCCTAGCCATGCACTGATCCGCGTGCTATTGTATGAACGTCACACCGGGCGAGACACCGGTACTGTTAATAAAGAATGCAGGCATATGTGGGATTAGGACCGCGCGTTCTGACGCCATTATAGTATCTAGTTTCACGTCACCTGTCACTAGTGCCCGGTGTCGCCAGTACTATGTCAACTGCGCGTCGTTTACTGCGTATCTCCGTGCACCCAACTCTATCCAGGAATAAGGCAAGGGGAATATAGAGCACCGGTGAATGCTGTATGTGAAAGCGCTGTAAGCTTCCCATATACATACACATCTAGCTATACATCTCTCTACATTCCTGTATACAACCCTGTACATCCATCTACATCTTTCCACATCCCTGTCAGTCCCTCCACACCCCTGTGCATCTCTTTACATTTCCGTCGGTCCCTGCACATCCCTGCACAGCCCTGTTTATCCATGTGCATCCCTGTGCATCCCAGTACAACCCTGTGCATCCCTGCACATCTCTGTTCATCCCTGTGCATCGCTGCCTAGCCCTGTGAATCCCTATGCATCCCTGTACATCCCTGTAGATCCCAGCACAACCCTGTGCATCCCTGCACATATCTGTTCATCCCTGTGCATCCCTGTGCATCCCTGTACATCCCTGCACAGCACTGTGCATCCCCGTACATCTCCGTTTATCCCTGTGCATCCCTGCGCATCGCTGCACAGCCCTGTGCATCCCTGCACAGGCCTGTGCATCCCCTGTACAGCCCTGTGGATCTCTGTTCATCTCTGTGCATCCCCTCATCTGATGCTTCTGTTTTGATCTGACAGGCCTTTCTATATATCCCGCCCGCTCGGTTAGCCGCTGGGCCTATAATCGGTATAGCTGTTGTGTGTCCGCGGGCCGACTGCATGTATTACGATGCGGGGTGGGTGCGAGGGCTCACTATAGAGACCGACTCCGCCGTATAACCAGATTACTCCAATTACCAGTAAGTAGTCTCAAAGGCTGTAACACGAAACAGCTCTCACGCCGCCCACTGCATTTACATGTACGAACACTGGGGGAGGGAGAGGGGCGACGTCGGATCCCCCAGCCCACAGAAAAGTACGGTGCTAGAGGTGGCGAAGGAAGAGAATTGGGAAAGTGTATGTATATATATATATATATGGGGTGTACGATAGAGAGAGAGGGGGAGTGAGCGAGAGAGAGAGAGAGAGAGAGAGAGAGAGAGAGAGAGAGAGAGAGAGAGAGAGAGAGAGAGAGAGAGAAAGAGAGAGAGAGAGAGAGAAAGATTGCACCAACAGTATCGCAGACTTCTGAGAGAATATTCATCACGCACCAGGACTTTCTATCTTTCTTTCTATCTTTCTTCCTCTACCCCCCCCCCTCTCTCTCTCTCTCTCTCTCTCTCTCCCTCTCCTCTTCTCCCACCTCTCTTTCGCGCGCTCTGTCTCTCTCTCTCCCTCCCCCTCTCCTCTTCCCCCCCTCTATCGCGCGCTCTCGCTCGCTGTCTCGCTTTCTCTCACTGACGCAGATCTCTCCAATTTTAGTAACGATCGTCGAATTTTACTCGCGAACAACAGATTGCATCGATAAATCTAGGCGACTCGGACAGAGGGCACCTTGGTTCGGTCGTATCATCCTCGACGCCACTCTATTTCGAGAAATCAATTTTTCTCCAATTGAGAATTCTGTAGCCCGCGTGTACGTATATGCGGCAATGTTATTCTTCCAAGCATCAATACTTTCCTTCAAGCATCTATACGATATTTATGCTCGAGACGTTTAGCGTGCGTAAGCGCTTCGTGCGGCGCGCCGTGCTTCGCTACACATCGCACGCGTGAAACTTCTATAAACGATTTATTGTCGAAACTTCGCGCACACGCACCCACTTCCGCTGCGTGCTATATTACGCGCTGACTATAATATATAAATAATCAGCCTCGTTGTTCGCCGTAACGTACGCTGAGCTGCGGCTAAACACCCCGAAAATAAGAAACAACAACTGAATGACGGGGATATAAAATGATATGCCGGTGGGCGAGCGGGCGGGCGGCCGTACGGGCAGGCGGGAGGGAGGGTGGATTGGGCGGACTGACGGCCGGCTGCAGGGGGGATCAGGTGAGGTGGTCATAACTACGTTCTACGTCAATTCTAGTGACCGGTATACTGATCGATTGAGTAATTAATTGAGCGAGTACATGGCAGCGGAGTGTGTTTTTTTCCATCCGTGCAGCTGCTCGTTGCTCGATGAGTGTGCGTGACGCGACGCTCATGATATTACCTTTTGAAATCAAAGCCGATGCTGAACGCAACACGAACACAGCTTTTACCCCGACTATAGGAACGTAAATCGGCTACTGATTATATTCCTCGTATTTTTCCTGTCTCCTATTACCTACCTCCTATTACGTATCTTCTATTACCTATCTCCTATTTCCTACCTCAAATTACTCGCGCCCTCGATAGGTGCCGTCTAGCTCTGGCATGGCATCCCTCCCAGCCTCATGACTTTTCGAAATCACACGCGGGTAATACGTCTGTAATAATGTATTATTAGCTCTTGATATTAATAATATCAGGAGTTCATAATTTATTCTATATTATAGTCTATATCATCGTGTCTAGTGTAGACTAGTTTAGTAGATAGCTAGTCTAAAGATAGCCTGGTCTAGTATATAGTCTACATCATACACTACTGATAATATTTGACTACATAAATAGTCGCAACTATGTGTACGTGCACAACACGCGATCAACCGCGCCACTGTACGCGTGCACATGTGCGCCTGTCAAGATATATAAGGCGGAGGGGGGGGGGAGTTCATTTTAAACCCGTTATGATCAGCGCTTGACACTTGATGCATTCAAGTGCGTGTGTAGCTGCTGCCCGGCGCTGGGCTGATGTAATTTAACTAATTAAGCACTACTAATTATGACGGCGTTCCCGTTACCGAGCTTGCGGGTTCAAGCACGGGCAGGACATGCCAATCACAACATGCACACTCCACACGCGCACACGCGCACGCACAGCCACATACCCGCACACACGCAAGCGCACACACACGCACATACACCTTTACACACACGATTACCTACACTTGCGCGCACGCACGCGCGCATGCTCTCTCGCAAACACGATACGCCCACACACGCGCGCGCGCACACGCGCACACGCACGTACGCACGGACACGACCCTAACTCTGCTGCATCCTCCAAAGCTCTGGTGGCTTGCCCCTTTAACGACCACGCTCGTGTGTGTGGGAATGAGAGGGAGAAATAATGTCCGTCAGAGACAGCTTCAATCTCCAGCGAAACCTATTCAATTTAGCCAAGACGCGCGCGTCGAGGTTTTTTGTTTGGCGGGGAGGAAACGAAGACTTTTTGTGCGCCCGTGAGCGTCTTATCATCGGCGTACCAACGAAAAAACCGTACCAACGAGTTCGCGGGCGTGTCGTGGGGTTCGCGAGGACCCTGCAATCTGGAATTCAATCTAGTACATCCGTACAGTCGATATATAAACACACAGAGGGAGTGATTGCTGCACGGTGACTACCACGTCTCACCATACAAAGACAGAGCATATGTTCTAGCAGGGCGACGCTGGCGCCACCATGTCCCCAATGGCATCATCGCGCTCCTATTCTCTTGCCGCGTCTGGCCGCTAGATGGCGAGGGTCTATACTTATTGCCCGCTGACAATAGGCGAATACGGAACACTGTGCCAGTCTAACCCGCGTGAAGACGATAAAACGACACACGTAGTCGCGAATCAAGTTATGATGACAACGTATCTTAACCACAGCCAGTGTAGAAAAAGTTATGGTGACTAGTGATTAACGAGCCCACATGTCAATGTATTCTTGTCACAATATAGCTAAGCAACCTGTGCAGAGAATGATGTAGCAACTAGACCTAATAACAACGTAGCTTCAGTTGCTATAGGGTCTAGAATTCAGGGCAGAGAAGGGTACATAGTAACTATACACCCAATAACAACGTAGCCCTAGTCACATTACAACACCCAGAACTTGCTGCATAGTAACTAGAGCTAACAACAACGAAACGCGCACGCGCGAAAGAAAAATGAAAAGGATATGGCCACGTGATGAGTCTGAGGCACCACACGCGCGGGCGACACGTCTGCGGCATCCAGAGCCCCGTAGCGGAGAATCCGGGAAACGGCGGCCCGTCGTCGCTACACGCCGTGTCCGACTGCGACGGCACCGCTCCTCCTCCTCCTCCTCCGTCGCCGCCTCCTCCTCCACCGCCGGACTCCATGCTGGCCTCGCGGTCTGCATTCCTCATCCGCTGTTCGGCGGGGGGCTCCATTGCCGCGGCGGCGGCGACGACGGCGGCGGTGGCGGACTCCGTCTGTGACGTGTCAGTTGGTGCCGCTGACGGCTCGGCGTCCATTTTCCACCAGCACGCGTTCGGTGACGACAGAGAGACGGCACTCGCGGGCTAGCGACATTGCTGAGCTGCCGCCGCCACCGCCACCCCGCCGACGGGACACGCGTGTTTGCGTGAATACGCTGCCGTACGGAAGATGCTCCCGCAGTTGATGTTACTGCACAGAGTGAGGCAGAGGCGAGCACATGCACGTCTACAGACGACAGGCTCCGAGTACGAACAACACCATAGCTGCTCCCGCGTACACGCACAGTCGAGTGTCAGTCAGCAAAATCCTTCCGTATAGATGGATACATGGATAAATATATATATATATTAGATACATACATATATATTTATAATAGCACACACTATATAATAAATATATGTATATACCAGCAACTGCGCGCGTACGTTCTCGCAGTTTTACATCATGGCGGCTATACGTTGGCATGTAGCCCGATTCCAGGGCCTGCTCCCAGCCGCGATTCCACGGGTTACGGGGTGGGGCGTATCACCTAGCCCTGGCACCGCAACCCTGCGTAACGAGCACACACGAACAACACGTTAATCCACACGACTTTGAAGAGGAAGAAGACCCCACAAACACACGAACGACGATAACGCAGGCCGCGCCGCAGTCGAAAACACGCAAAACACACACACACACACGAACAGCAGTTACACGTCGACGCCGTCACACGCACGCACACGCACGCGCACGCACACGCACTCACGGAGAAACACGCGCGAATTGTTTCTCGGCAAAATCCAGCGGAGGTAGCGGCGTGTGGCTATTACTAACGCCTCTTCTTCATCATCATCATTATCCTCATCCTCATCCGCCTTCGTATGCCGCCGTTGTGGCTTTTCTCGTCTGCTAGTCTCTCGCCGCCGCTCGGCGCCGCTGCGTGTCAGTCTCACTGTGAGGGCGTGCAGCTCGCCGATAGACTGCAGGGAAGCCGCCTGAACTCCACCGGCGGCAGTAGGCGCCGGTCACGTGATGCGCTGTTGCCAAGCAATGCGGTAGCCTAGCGCAGAATGCGCTGGAGCGCAGTCGCCTGCATGCGCGCGGATGGATGGCGGGCAGGCGGGGAGGCGAGCGGTTCTCTCTCCTTCCCTCCTTCCCTCTCTCACTGCGACTCACCCTAAATTGAATGTACTGCTACGCCGGATGGGGAAGCTGTGACGCGTACATGCGGTGGGAGGGAGTGGGAGGGCTGAAAAGAAGGAGGGAGGAGAGAGGGGCGGGTGGAGAGGGTAAGAGAATGGGAAAAGTCAAAAATGAGGGAGGGAGGGAGGAGGGAAGGATGACGGAGGGAGCGG